>NW_007738605.1:665-31172 GCF_000696425.1 Galeopterus variegatus | reverse complement strand
TTTTTTTTTTTTTTTTTTTTTTTGTCTTTTTGTCTTTTTCCGTGTCTGGCAACGGATTGCAACCCTCAGTTTTGCCCCCGTACCGGACCGGGGACCGGCAATGGGATTGCAACCCTCGGTGTTGCCCCTGTGCCTCGCTCAGCCAGTGAGCGGGAACCGGTCTGTATGTGGGATCTGAACACTCGGGCGGGAGCACCGCCGCGCTTCCCAAGCGGCGCACTTATCCAGTGCGCCACCGGGTCGGCCCCTTCAGTATCTAATTTGTTGAGAGTTTTTATCAAGAAAGGATGTTAAATTTTGTCAGATGCTTTTTCTGCATCTATAAAAATGACCATATGATTTTTATCCTTTATTCTGTACATGGTATATCCTATTTATTGATTTGTGTATGTTGAACAATCTTTTTTTTTCCTTTTTGTCCTTTTTTACTGACCAGTAACGGGATCGCAACCCTCGGTGTCACGCCCGTACCGGGGACCGGCAATGCGATCGCAACCCTCGGTGTCACGCCCGTACCGGGGACCGGCAATGCGATCGCAACCCTCGGTGTTTCGCCCGCACCACGCTCAGCCAGTGAGAGGGTACCGGTCTCAACATGGGATCTGAACCCTCAGCGGGAGCGCCGCCGTGCTCCCAAGTGGTGCACTCTCCAGTGCGCCACCAGGCCGGCCCGTTGAACCATCTTTTAATCTCAGGGACAAATTCTACTTGATCACAGTGTATATCTTTTTTAATGTGCTGTTGAATCCAGTCTTTTAGCATTTTGTTGATGATTTTTTCATTTATGTTCATCAAGGATATTGGCCTGTAAATAATAATTTATTTGTTTTTGTAGTGTCTTTGTCTGGCCTTCGTATCAGAGTAATCCTGGCCTCATACAATAAACTTGGAAATATTTCCTCCGCCTCAATTTTTGGGAAGAGATTGAGAATGATATTAAAAGACGTAGAGTGACTGCTGAATGGATTAAAAAAAAAAAAAAACCCACCAAGATCCAACTATATGCTGCCTACAAGAGATTTATTTTATATTTAAGAACATACATAGGCTGAAAATAAAGTGATGGAAAAAGATATTACATGTAGATGGTAACCAAAGAGAATAAGAGTACGTATACTTATATTACACAAAATAGCTTGTAAATAAAAAAACTGTAACAAGAGGGAAAAAAGCCATTGCATTATGATAAAGGGATCAATTCATCAAGAGGATATAAAAATTATAAATATAAATGCACCCAACATCACAGCCCAAGTATTGACAAATATTAACAGAACTGAAGAGAGAAATAGATAGCAATACAACAACAGTAGGACACTAAAATATTTTACTTTCATCAGTGGATGTAATATCCAGACAGAAAATTAATGAGGAAACAGTAAACATGGGCAAGACTACAGACCAAATGTACCTAATAGATATATTCAGAGCATTTTATACAACAACAGCATAAATATTCTTTTCAACTGTACAAAGAACATTCTCCAAGATAGATAATATGTTAGGCCACAAAATAAGTCTTAAATTTTAAAGGATTGAAATCATATCAAGTTTATTTTCCAACCACAAATGTATGAAACTAGACATCAATAACAAGAAGAAAACTGGAAAATTCTTAATTATTTGGAAATTAAGCAATCCACTCTTAAAGAATAGTTCAAAGAAGAAACCAAAATATAAATAAAACATATCTTGGGACAAACTAAAATTAAAATACAATATATAAAACTAAGGAGATGCAACAAAAGAAGTTCTAAGAGGGAAGTTTATGGAGATAAATGCTTACATTAAGAAAATAAAAGATCTCAACTAACCAACCTAATTACATATTAAGGAACTAAGAAAAAAAAGAACAAACTAAGCACAAAGTTAGCAGAAGGAAGAAAATAATAACTAGAATAGAAATATTAATACAGACACTAGAAAAACAATAAAAAAAGATCACAGAAACTAAAAATTGTTTTTCCAAAAGATAAATAAAATTAACAAATCTTTAGTTAAAATTAGAGAAAAGATGGCTCAAATAAATAAAATTATAAATGAAAGAAGAGACATTACAACTGATATCACAGAAATCCAAAGGATCATAAGAGACCATTAAGAATAAGTATATGCCAATGAATTGAATAACCTAGAAAAAATAGATAAATTCTGAGAAATGTACAACTTACCAATACTAAGCCATGCAGAAATAATAAATCTGAACAGGTCAATAATGAATAACAAAATTGAATCACTAATCAAAAATCTCCCAACAATGAAAAGCCCAGGATCTGATGGCTTTACAGCTGAATTCTACCAAACAGGTAAAGAAGAATTTACATTGATTAGATAATTTCATCCATTTACATTAAAGTAATTATCTGTAGGTAATTACTTCCTTTTGCCAGTTTGTTAATTATTTTCTCACTGTTTCATAGTTCTTTTGTTCTTTGCTTCCTCTCTTACTATCTTACTTTGTGATTTGATTTTTTGTTGTTGTGGTGGTGGTGGTATGCTTTGATTTTTTTTTATCTTTTGTGTATCTACTGTAGTTATTTTCTATGTGATTACTATGAATCTTGTGTAAAGTATCTGATAGTAATATGTGTATTTTAAGATAATTTAATTTTGATTTTACACAAACTTTACACTTTTACTTCTTTCCCCACGCCATTTTATGTTATTGATATCAAAATTTAAATCTTTTTATATTGTGTATACATTAACAAATTATTGTTGCTATCTTTATTTTTCACACATTTGTCTTTTAACTTTTATACTGGAGTTAAATGTAATTATGCACTGCCATTACAGTTTTAGAGCATTCTGAATTTGACTATGTGCTTACTGTTAACAGTGAGTTTTACACCTTCATGTTTTCATGTTACTAATTAGCATTCTTTTATTTCAACTTGAAAAACTCCATTTAGCACTTTTTTAAGGCAGGTATAGTAGTGATGAACTCCCTCAGCTTTTGTTTATAGGGAAATTATTTTTTTCTACTTCATCTCTGATGTACAGATTTGCCAAATATAGTATTCTTGTTTGATAGGGTGTTTTGTTTTGTTTTTGTTGTTGTTGTTGTTGTTTGCTGTTTTATCATTTTTTTGCCCAGCAGTTTGAATATATAATCTCACCCTCTCTTGGTTTGTATGGTTTCTGATAAGGAATACACTGATGGGCTTATAAGGGTTCCCTTGTATTCATGAGTCACTTTCCTCTTGATGCCTTCAAAATTCTGCTTTTGACTTCTGACAGTTTGATTGTAATAATGTCTTGGTAAAAACCTCTTTGTGCTCAATCTATCTGGAGTTAAATATTCATCCATCTGGATGTTCATTGCTCCCTCAAGATTTCGGAAGGTTTTTTGTCATTATTTGTTGAGATAAGCTTCCTGTCCCTTTTTCTTTCTCTTCTCCTTTGGAGACCACCCATAATGTGTTTGCCCACTAAGTCAGTCAGTACGTTTTCTTCACGCTTTTTTATTCTTTTTTCTTTTTTGTTCCTCTGACTGGATAATTTTAAATAATCTGTCTTTGAGTTCACTGTTTTGCTGTTGCTGTTGTTGTTCTCTTTAATCAAGTCTGCTGTTGAAGATCTCTGTTGAATTTTTCAGCTTAGACATTGTATTCTTCAGCTCCATTTCTTTTTACTTTTTTCAATGGTTCTTTCTCTTCAGTGAACTAATTTTGTTGGTGTGTTGTTTTCTTGAGTTCATTTTATTGTCTGTGTTTGAGTGTTGCTTACTGAGCTTCAAGATGATTATTTTGAATTATTTGTCAGGCAATTAATAGATCTCCATTCCTTTGGAGGTTTATTTTGTTCTTTTGGCAATATATTTTCTAGATTCTTCATAATTTATAAATCCTTGCACTACTATGTCAGTCTGGTTTCTGTTCCTTGGAATAGCTGAAACAGGATAATTCATAAAGAAAGAGAAGTTATTTCTTACAGTCTAGAGGCTGGGAAGTCCATGATCCAGGGGTGCATCTGATGAGGATCTTCTGGGTGGGAACTCTCTACAGAGTCCAATGGCAATGCAGGGTGTCACATAGAGTGTGGTATGAGCCAAAGAGATAACCTTCTCACTTGCTCTTCTTATAAAGCCATCAGAACCATGCCCGTGACAACCCATTTAATTGTCAATCCCATTTCTCCATGAATGGATTAATTCATTCACAAGGGCATAATCCTCACAATCCAATCACCTTTTAAAGGCCCCAACTTCCACGATCAAATTGGAAGTTAAATTCCAACTTGAGCTTTGGGAGACCTTCAAACCACAGCAATTACTGTCTTCACATTTGAAGGAGCAGACTTCTCCTTCCATCTTTTCTGAGTGGCTTCAGGAGAGAAAAACCTTTAACAGCGAGCCCAGCTAGAGATTCTGGGGGTCTTTCAGAACTTTTCTATTGATGTGCCCACCCTAATCCTCTTCTTCCCTCTTATGGAGGAAGTCTTATAGTAATGTGCCTTCTTTCAATCTCATAAATCCAGGCCTGGTGCTCAGAGGCTCCTTTTTATTTCCCTTAGGGCAGTGCCCCTAAGTGTTCAAGGTTATGAGCCATTTTGCAAACCAGCCGAGTTGAGCTGGCTCCTACAGTTCATACCTGGTGTTAAGATCCATGTGCTGTCTTCAGGAGCTTATATGGGCCATGCATGGTGATGCGCTGGGTGCCATTCACGGGGGGGCGAAGAGGAACCTGTGGTGTTAGGATGGCACATCAGCTTGTTGTGACAGGATCTGCAGGCAAGTCATCCTGCAGGATTCACGGGCAGGCCTGTTGGTAGAATCCACAAGATGATTAGATTAGTAGGATTGGCAGCTAGCTGTTGAGAACTATGTGCCAGTATCTGTGCTCTCCTACCCCTTTTCAGTGCTTTTAGCTGACCACAGATGATTCAGTTATGCTAATACTATTGGTATTTTGGGTGGGGCACAACAGAACAAAGCTAGGGGAAGCCAGGGGTTCACTTTTCTCTTACTTTCCTCTGTGGGTGAAATTTCAGGCTGAGTAAGCCTCTTCTGGCACTGAACTGTGCTGCCTTAGGGCAGGGGTCATAATGGTAAAGTAAAACTACTCTTTGCCTTTTCATAAATCCATTCTTAGATTTTATTTTATTTTTATTTTTATTTTTATCTACTTGGGTGTTGGAACCTCTCAACTAGACTCCAAGGCTCCTACAAAGATATTCTCATCAGTGGGTAGGTGCCAACATTGGTATTTCTGTGGGGGCATGAGAAATGGAACATCAAATTCTGCCATCTTGCTAATGTTACTCAAAAGCAGATGCTCAGAATCCTTTAAAGTATTTCTGTTTCTCAGTTTGGATACTTTCATTTCTTAATTATAACAGTTTTGCTGCTCAATCTGATCACTGAGCTGATTCTAATTGAGTTATTTATGCTTGTGAAGAATAAACACCTCCATTTTAGAAAACAATAATTTATAGGATCATCCTTATAATTTTGGAGTCATAACTGAGTTTACAGAAATATACATTTTGAAGATGATACTTAATATCTTTTATATTTATGTTAAAGTGAGGAAATACAATTTTAAGAAAAAAGAAAAAACTCTCTGAAACAGAGGTTTTAAAGCTTTTTTAAATTTCAAGACCCTTTGCTCTCTTAAAAAAATTTGAGAAACTTCAAAAGCCTTTTGTTTATGTTGGTTATATTTATCAAAATTTATAGAATAGATTTTAACACTGAGAATGTTTAAACTATTTATAAATTTATTCATAATAAAATAAAAACCATATTAATCCTATGGAAGATAACATATTTATTAAAGGAAACTACAATTTCTAAGAATTACATGAGAAATATGGTGGTATATTACATCTTTGAAAATCTCTTTAGTATCTGCCTTAATACAAGACAGCTGATTCTCATATCCAATTCTGCATTCAATCTGCTTTAAAAGGTTGTTTTGGTTTAAGCGTATAAAGTTGGAAAAGGAGGATATCAAAGATGCCTTGCAGGATCTCCCGGATCCCCAGAAGTCTTCAGACCCCAACTTGAGAACTGCTATTCTAGAACCATGGCTCTAGAGAATATGACTAGCTAGTCAGGTTTTGTGGAGACACATTTATTTTACCAGAGTTCTTAAACACAGAGCACCTCTTATTTTAGTCTTCAGAGAACACTTTTTTGTCATTGTCCTGATAAAGGGGTGTTTGAAGACCAGCACTGTGCATGATTAACTTATTTTGACATGCACTTTATATCCTGGATGAATTTGTTTTTATTTTATCAGATACCCTTATATTATTGCAACTTTTATTTTTATACCTATATTGGTTTGCTAGGCCTGGCAAAGAAAATTCCACAGACAGGGTAACTTAAATGACAGAAATTTGTTTTCTCATAGTTCTGGAGGCTAGAAGTCCAAGATCAAGGTGTCAGCAGGTTTGGTTTCTTCTGAAGACTCTCTCCTTGGCTTGTAGACGGCCATCTTCTCACTGTGTCTCACATGGTATTTCCTCTGTGCATGTATATCCCTGGTATATTTGGTGTCTAATTTCCTCTTCTATAAGGATACCACTCAGACCTTATAGGGTCTACCCTAATGATCACATTTTAACTTAATCACCTCTTTAAAAGACCTATGTCCAAATACCATTTCATTTCTGGTAAATACCATTTCATTTCTGATATTCTGGGGATTAAGACTTCAATATATGAATTTTAAGGGAATGCCATTTAGCCCATAGCCTCATCTTCAATATCCAGTTGGTTCTTACCCATCTGTCCCCATCACAGTATATAATGTCTTAGTTGTTTTAGAAGACAAAGGAAAAGAAAAAATAAAGAGAGAGAAATTATTTTATATTTTGTATCAGATAAAATTATACTCTTCCAGACATATTATGCAACTATGACATTACTTTTGACTAAATGAAACTTATCTTTGAGTAAAAGATAAAATGTTAACAAAGTGGCAAATATTTAGTAAGAAATATGTTCTACTTGCATAAAGCTTAGTAATTGATGCTAATAGTAATATCTGTGATGCATACTGAATTTCCAAACAATTACACTGATAAAAAATAAAATTCATTTTTTTATTCATAAACATGTATTGAAATTCATCTGTGAGCCTGTCCCATTTCTAAGTGCTGGATATGTGTTCAGAGTAAAATTGACAAGGTCCCTATCAAAATAGCAGCCCTAACGTAATGCAGGAGAACCTCCATAAAAAAATTTAAATACATAAATACAAATTGTCATGAGTGCTATACAGACACTGTTCACTTACATCATTAAGCTTTCTTTTCTACAAAATTTCAATCAAAAAAAGATAAAAAGATTTGATGTATTTATGCTTAGTGGATTTTTATATTTTCATGTCTGCTACAAAATTCAAGAAAATATGGCTTCGTTTTATAGACTTCTCATACCTTATAGGGAAGTGTTGGAGGTAGCATAAAATATTTTTTTAAAAGGAGTCTAAGGGGGACAGAAAGTAACGGTAGGTTACCAATTGGAAAATATTGTGTTTTCATATTAAAACTCTCTTTTATACAGAGCTTCTCATTCCTATAGATACAAATTTACAGATAAAAAGTCAAAATCAGGATGGACAATTACATTTGTGAATTTAAATAAAAGGAATGTACATCATGTTAAAAGTATAAATAATGTATTCCTTGAATAGGAAAACGATTCATTTGTTCACTTAAATATGAGAAATATGAAAATGGAATGAAACCATGGTAGCATGTAATATTTTTATCTTTTATTATAGTAGATGTTTACACTTATTTTTTTCCATATCAGGAAAAAAAAGAAACCAAATATTGAGAGTGCAAGTGGAGAATACCAAGAAATTTATCCACAGCATATATTCGTTAAAAATAAATGTATATTGATTTTTATTAATTCTAACAATGCAATTTTATCATATTAACAACCTTTCATTTCAAATATTTTTAATTTAATATCTACATCACCATAAGTGTGCTTAAATAGTGTAATAGCTGTTCCAAAGATGTCTCCTGAAACATTTTTGTTTATATGAAAATCACATTAATTGGTGAAATAAGGGCAGAAAAATGCCATTAAGTTATAATACATTATTTCTAGGTCACAATGTTTGAAGAAAGAAGAAAAAAACTATGAATCACATTTAATTTGGAATTGATATGCTCAGATGAGAAATCTTGAGCAAAATTGACTGTAGACCACTTAACCTGAGGGGAAGTAAATTAGTTTGCCTTTCTTTCCCTTCTGTTAAGGAAATACTAGCATTTGACAAAAATACTTCTCAGAAATATTTAAACATAAATCAAGCAATAAAGATAAAGTCAGTGTTGTCTTATCAAAAAGTTGGATGCACTGCCTTTTATGAGAAGTAATCTGATTTTGATATCAAATATTTTAGTGAGAAGTATTAAGAAATTATATTATTACTGCCATAAATATTCCATTTTAAATTTTATTTACATGAGATAATATATTATTCTCATCTCCATTAGTTATTAACTAGAATATCTTTAACACATTATTTAACCACTATATATTCAGTTTTGTTTTGCATTTTTAATCTGAATAACTAAAGATAATCTTTTCCTCACACATGACATAATTTTTTGAAGAGTATTTTGACTTCATCAAATAGAAAAAGTTCATTACTGGAAAAAAATAAACTCATTAAATGTTATCTCCAAATGTACAGCTATGTGTGAGAAACCATTCTAGGTGCTGGAATGATGATTTGGTTTGCTTTGATGCTTTATCAACAGAGATATAAGTAGCTGTAATGAGAATGATAAAACATGTGCATGTGTGTATAGGGAGAGGGCGGTTGTTCATTATAAAAGCAAGTTGGGGGCCGGCCCGGTGGCGCACTGGATAAGTGCGCCGCTTGGGAAGTGCGGTGGCGCTCCCGCCCGAGGGTTCGGATCCCACATACAGACTGGTTCCCGCTCACTGGCTGAGCGAGGCGCGGGAGCAGCACCGAGGGTTGCGATCCCGTTGCCGGACACGGAAAAAGACAAAAAAAAAAAAAAAAAGCAAGTTGGCCATCATTTGGGGGCATTCCTCAACAGTAACATAAAGACAGTTGCACCTCAAGGAATGCTGGAATTCCATTTGTCATGAAGACCACAAATCACAGAGTTTCTTCTTCTTAGCAAGAATAAAGTGCATCCTAAGATGGAGACATAGTGAAAAGGGGATATGTAAATCACAGTTACATTTGCTCCTTATTTTGGAAGGTTTCATAATCTATAGAGCTGCACTGGACATTTGCATTGACAAAGGAACTGGTTTATCACAGCCTTTCCTCTAAGACCACAGACTGAAAACATATGTTATTATTGCAAGAGCTTTGGGGAAAGAAGTTGTCACTCATTCAAGCTCTGGATGACACGGGAGCAAGTGATGCTCTGTTTGGTGGTCTGGAGTTTCCATCTGCTTATCTCCACTTGTACCAACTTCCCAGGAGCCCTTCCCAAGGCGAACCTAAAAACTGGGACACTAACGATATAATATAGTCAGCTACTATGGGAATGGATGAAGAAATGAACTATGTGAACCAGCTTCTAAGGGGAGTAATTTAATTAATTACCATAATTACTAGGCCATATTTTACCATTTATCTGAAGCAAGTTCCTATTTATGTAGGCCCTTCTTTCAGAAATTCTGAAGACTACTAGGAGTGGATACTTCAACCTGTTAGAAGGAAAAATATGGGGAAATAAAGTGCTCCATTCAATTTTAGAGTAATAAATATTACTAATATTACCATCACCTGAACTTCTTCCTATTATTATATTGTCATCCACCCCACCTTTTTTATTTAATTACTTTGCTTGTGCATGGAGTCATCAAGACCTATTACATCATAAACAGAAATAACTAAGGATCTAAGGGGCATAAGTTTTAGATAACAATGTACAAAACATTGAGATTAATCCACAAATATTTCTGAAGTCCTAATGTGCCTTTCAGAATTAAAACCTTCACTATCTCTTTCTTGAAAACCAGATTTGTAACACCCATAATAACATTTCCCAAGACTGTAGCTCATGGGATGGCTTCAGACTGTTCAGTACAAGCAAGGTATAGGCATATGCTTATGACTGTAAACCCATTCTTGGCTGAGGCTGACACTGCAGAGAAAACAAAAATGAGACAAAATATATTAAAGAAATTGGAAACATCATTCTTAAAGTAAATGTCCAATATGTAAATTGGTAGGTTTAAAAAATTGAAGAACATTTTCTTCCATAGAAATAAGGGTATGTGTTGTGGGTAGTTTTTCATACCATCCTCCATTCACTATTGTACCTATAATGTATATGGATAAAAATTGGTCCATTATTACGTATGTTTCTGTTATGTGTAACAAGACCAGATTGAAAGAAATTTGAAACCCAGGGCTAAGGTTACAGTTTGTAAAGTGTACTACATCTCTGTTTTGTTTCTTTTCATTTATATTTTAACTGAAATAATCAGGAAGTACCTGCCCAATTCAGATATTGTAATAATATCTGGACGAGATCTTTTACTGCATTTTTATAAAGTTAGCAAAATTTGTTGCAATTATTAAATTCTGTCTTTGGAATGAGAACTATATATTTTTTTACCACATTGTGAAGTTGGGAATGTATATTTTAAATAATATAAATAATATCATAAAGTATTTCTTTTTTATTGTTAAAATCATGTGAAAAAACTTTTGTGTGAAAGTGAGCTAAACTGTTGTAAACATTTGTGTACAATATTTTGGGGAGCATAAGCCTCCATTTCTCTAGGGTAAATACCCATGAGTGAGATTTTAGGGTCAAAATTTAGAAACAGTCCAAAGACCCTTCAACAGGGAAGTAAATACCTATGGCACGTCTATGCAATGTAATGCTTCTTTGCACTAGAAAGAAATGTGCTATTGATGCAAGCTACAACTTGGATAAATTTCAAAGGCATTAATTCCGAGTGAATAAATCAGTTTCAAAAAAGTTACATACTCTAAGATTTCATGTATATGTTGTGTTTAAAGAGACAAAACTATAGTAAAAGAGGACAGATAAGTGGTTTGCCAGAAGTTAGTGTTGTGCGAAAGATATACAGAGGAATAGCAAGGAGTTTTTGAGGGGATGCTGGGACTTTATTGTATCCTGGTTGTGAAGATGGTTCCATGGACCAATACATGTGTTAAAATTTGTAAAACTATACAACAAAAAAAAATCAGCATCAATATATATTAAATTTAAAACAAAAATGTTAAAAAGAATTAGAACTTAGTTATATTAGTCAGGGTTCTCCAGAGCAGCAGTGCCAACAGAATTAATCTTTCTCCATCTTTCTCTCTCCCTCCCTTCTTTCTTCCCTCCATTCCTCCTTCCTATGTAGATATAGATATCCCTATTGGCACAACCTATATCTGTATCTATACCTATATCTATAGCTATGTCTATATATCTAGAGAGAGAGATTTATTATAAGGTATTGGTACACATGACATGGAGGCTAAGAAGTCCCACAGTCTGCTGTTTGCGAGTTGGACACCTGGGAAAGCCAGTGGCATAGTTTGAAGGCCTGAGAGTTGGAGGGTCAATGGTGTAGGTTCCAGTCCAACTCTAATGGCCTGAGGAACAGAAGTGCCAAAGACACCAAGGGCAGGAGAAGATGGATGTTCTAGCTCAAACAATCAGGCAGGGAGAGAGAGTCCAAACTTTTGCAGTCTTTTTGTTCTATTTGGGCACTCAACAGATGGGATAATACCCACCTATATTGGGCAGGGCCATCTGCTTTAACCAGTCTACCAATTTAAATGCTATTCTCTTCTGGAATCAATCTGAACATGAAGCACCTTGGTATAATTAAGAAGGGAGAAGCTAATTCATTGCATATGACTCCCATAGAAGAAACTGGCATGAATCACCATTACCCCTTTTTATGCAGCCTTGTCTCAAGATAAGAAACCATTGTGGGCATCCTCCATTGAAACAGATGTGCTGAAAATGAAAATATCGTCAGCAACTTCTCCTGGACTATGGACACCCTTTCAGACATGCCCCCAAACAATTTTAAATCAGATATCTGGACATCTTGTGGCTGGTCATGTTGACACATAAAGTTAGCCATTACACTAGTATGTACTTATAGCAAGTGGTCATTGTGAGAATGGAGCAGAATGTGCTTCTCTTTGCTTTTTGCATGTTTAGCTGATCCCAGTCTGCACTACTCTGTCCTTATGCAATGCCAGTGAACATTAGTGTTTGTTTACTGAGCAAAACCTTCTTCAATATCTACAGGAAATTCTTAGCATTTTTTATATGATTGGAAGAATTTTGTTTCATGTACTTTCTTTTTATCTTAAGAATATTTCTATGCTATAATTACTCCAGTAATGGCTCTTGTTTTTTATCTCTCTATTTGGATTGAGGAAAGTTGTTTTCCTCTCTTCACGGGACTAGAGGGAACTTAAGGGCCAATGAAATATGAAATATTTGATAATATTTTGTTGTGTATTAACCATCTTTTCACATAGAATCATCTTGACTTTACTGCATTAATATGTAAACATGTTTGTCTTTCTTATCTTTAAAAAATTAAGGTTCTTACACTCTTTGTTTCCTTCTGATTTCTAACATTCTATTTAGTTTGTGGAGTTGAACATGATGCTACTTTTTCATTTCCCCTTCACTCGGCACTGTATTGCAATCTAACTTCCCCTAAACTTAGCAAGAATTCTTTTTTGTTTTTTATTTATTTTTTGCTAAAATCAAAAGATATATTTTTCTCATCTCATTTAACTACTCTGAAGCATTTGGCACTATAAACTATCCTTTCTTGTGTCCCTATACTCTCCTTGTTTTCCTATATTTTAGGAGGCTTTAGAGATAGATTGTAGAATTAAGAGTAGTAAAATCATGTTAACCTAGTCATTACAAAGCCACATACATATAGTGATCAACCTGAACATTAAGCACCTTGACTGTAATTAAGAAGGGAGAAGCTAAAGGATTGGGTATGACAGTCATGGAAGAAGATGGCACAAGTCACCATTACCCCTTTTTATCCAGAATTAGTCTCAAGATAAGAACCCATTCTGGGCATTTGCCATTGACACAGATGTACTGAAAATGAAAGTATTGTCAGTAACTCCTCTAGGACCATGGTTTGACTTTCCTGGCTCCTCGTCAAAGGTACTTGTGCCAAGTACACCCATGTGGTAAATTGGTATCAGCCATGGCCTCTGAACAAGTGGAACATTAGCTGAAATAATTCAAAGGTTTTCTCCCAGGAGCAAAGAGATCATTACACTGTTTTCAACCATAAACCACATTGCCATTGATTCTACTGATTCTATTTTCTTTTTATAATTATAACTGAGGGATGAGTAGACAATCCTGGATAATTGAAACATCTACAGAGCAGCACAATGTCTCAACAGAAATGGCAACAAATGCCATTATGATGCTAGGACCTGCCATAATCAAGAACTACTCACACCATTTTTAAATCTTAATGCTATTCCAGGGCTTGCAGGTTCTATCATATCTCATGGCTTCACAAATTTTAGTGCACTGTGCAGAAAGGATAAAGAGGTGAGACCCACAGGTGTGAACCACAACCCTGGCTAGAATGGGTCCTCTAGACATTTAAGGAGATGGCAGAAAAGAGATGAGCTCAAATGCCTGTGAATGAAACACCTTCAGTCCAAGCCACTTCTCTGCTTCATGATTCCAATGGTCTCAAACTTAAAAAAGAAAAAACAAAAAGAAAAAAATAGGTACAAGAAAAACTCAAACTAAGGTTTAATTGTTAGAAGAATCTGGTCCCAGAAAAGATGGTAATAATGTCAAGGAAAATTTCCCCCATATTTCAGTGAAAACAAAATGTCTAAACCCATGATAAGCTTAAATAACAAAAAAGAAATGGGAGAAATAATATGCAAATTTACTGAAGAAAAAGAGGGAGGAAGAGGAAGGGGAAAAGAAAAACGGAGAACAAAGTTTGTGAAATTCAGCTGAGAAGTCAAATCAGGAAGAGAAAACATTATTCAAGAAACAGAAGCAGATCTCTTTCATGGACAAATTGAATTTAATATGTATTCAGTAAATTATCTTGTTCAAATACAAACCTATAAAACAAAATAACATGTTGAAATAAGATTGCAGAGCTTTGGAAGCAAAATGAGAACCAACCTAACACCATTATAGTACTAATGAACAATTTAGAAAAAAAGGGACAATATATAATGTGTTTAAAATAAAACTAATAGAATGGAATAAATGACTGATATGATACAATCATAGGGAAATTAATGAATATGAGAAAATTCGATTATAGCCATTAGAGGTAACATAATATATATGGAGGACAAAAAAAAGATACTCCTTTTCTGGAAAGGGAGAACTGCAAAAATTTGGCCTCAAATATTTTTAGGGTAAACAAAAGTCTATCCATCAAATGAATGGTGACCAGGAATAATTGCTATAGACCATTGAGCTATGGAGGCACATTACTTTTAATATGCTGACACGAGAGGAGAAAGACAAACTAATTTAGGTACCTCATGCAAAAACTGGCCTACATGTAGAATTTAGGAATACAAAGCAACACATTGAAACTAGACAAAAAAGAAAGCAAGGGGATAATGAACATGGAATTCAGGCTTGCATAGGTGGGGCAGGAGGCTGGAATTGTGAGCGGGGGAGTATGATTAGATATAGGTTATCTTCAAGGACTTAGCTTTGTTTTGAATGATGGATTTGTGTTTAACACATAATTAAGATTATATCTTTTATTATGATACTTTTTGATTAAGATATAACATAATGCAGGAAAGTGCACTAAAATCTTAAACTTGAAAGCATTTTACATGCACTATGTACTCCCACATACAACTACCATTCAGATCAAAATAAAGAATATTTCCAGCATCAGAGAAGGCTCATTTTGTCTAAAAACGTTATACTGCTTTGCTACGTTAGACAGAAAAAAATGACTGGAGCTAAATGTAATCCACCACCGAACCAGGTCAAGTCACTGTAGTTGTAGTTTAGACTGAGTTCATGTTTGGCTTGTTTCTGTTTTCTTGGGTGTAACCCTCCAGGAATTTTGATTGGCACGTCTTTGGCCCCTGTGCAAGATTCAGTTTGATCCTTTGAAATTTAAAGCCTAGCTATGTAGCCTGCATACTCAAGAAGTTTCAACATCTGGCATATGTCTTGAGTGAGAAACTAGTGGTGCATTTGACAAAGGTCCCTTCCTCCTGTGGAACTTTTCTCCTAACTAAGCATCATAAGACTGAGCAGGTGTCATTTACATTTCTGGCCTAGATGAGGCTGTTCTTGGCAGTTAATCTGTCTTAGCTCTGAAAATTTTCCTCTGTGAAGAGTTTGAGCTTAGTATTTTTATTTAGTCTTATATCCCTGGAGGTTCAAAATTTGGCAGAAGTCTTTCATTTATTTGCTGGAAGTCCCTCACTCTAAAGGAACTATATTTCCTAAATTTCTCAGTCTGCCCCGGCAATCAGCAAAAACTTCCTTGGTTTCTCTTCGTCCTGTCAATTTCACTAGCCTAGGCTAGTAGTGCTTCACAACTAGGGATGATTTTGCACAACGTCTTCCCTGTGCCCACATTTGCCACTGCCTGTTGTGATTTTAGAACCATCTTCCTTTTGTGTACTTCTAATCATGCATTGGATAAATATTATGTTTATTCTACCTGTGATTTATTAGCTTCCAGCCACTAAATGAGAGAATAGTAACTAGAAAATTGGAATTATTTATTTTATTCAGTTATTGGGTAGGACAAGTATTGTATTGCTAAGCAACAAGCACATATTAAGTAAAGCATATGACAGCTCAGGTTCTAAAGCATTATTTCTACATAGCAGTCTTGTAGAAACAGGACATTCTCTGGATTAGCATTGGAATTTACTTAGATTTGAACTGTATAAGACTTGATATGAAAAGGTTACAGGATGCTGGGAATAGATTTTGGGACAAATCAAATTTTGCGTTAAAGGAATTTCTTTTTAATTAGATTACTACATACCAGTATTTGTGATATAGCTGTTTTGTTGAATGAGTTTGGGCAACATTTTTCTTTGAGCAAAATCTGAATATCTGAAACTTGAGTGAAGAAACTCACAATTTCATACATGATAAGTCTGTAAAATCATATTTATTCACAATGATTAAAATATTGGACAAATTATTACTTTTGGAAGAGCAAAATGTTTTCTTTCAGACGAGCCAAATTTCAAGCCTTAATTCAGTGATTAATTGATGATTTATTTTTATATAATATGGTTAAATATTGTTTGAACATTTATATGCATTAAAATATCCATATAAAACAGTGGAATGTGCTATAGCTGCTCAGGTCTAAAATCATGTTGGTAGTTTTTCTAATTACATGTTGGTAGTTCATTGGGGATGTGGAGATGAGGACTTTCAATTTGTACTTGGTAAAAATCAACATTCAAAAGATCGTATGGAAAGTGATGAAATAGATGTTTTGTTATAAAATTCTGTATTATTCAAAACACTTGGCTATTACATTGTTTTTACATTCTAGAGAATGAGGTTGTATGATGAGTCTTCTGTTTCTTTTTTCTTTTTAATTAGTGGTATATAGAAGGATCTTATTTTTAAAACTTTATTTTTATATTATATTTTGTTATGTTTGTATTTTATGTATATAATTATATATTACAGCATAATATATATTTCATTATATTTATAATTTTTGTTATATTTATACTTTTTTTATGAGACCACTTTACTCTTTACCCTGCTTCTCTTTATTTAGGTGCCCCCCACATATGAGTATGTATGTTTGTTCCCACTTCAGGTATGGAAATAGATTAGAAAATAATAGCACAAATTATCATAAATGAAAAATATTACAACATCTGGAAATATAATTATATTTTAAAACACTGAGTTGTGTGGTTTTCATCAGCATAAATTTCAATACTCAAAGTATGCTATCTTCTATACTTTACTGTTTTTACTGATTATATATAAACACAAAGTTGCATTATGCTGCAAACTTTGTGATCTTGATTATCAATATTTTTGTGTTATATCATTCTTTAACTTTTCTGTACTTTTGAGATTTTTTAAAAAATAATTTATTTAAAAGCTAGGAGGGCTGTCAGTTATCTCAGTTGGTTAGAGTGTGGTGCTGATAACACAATATCCAGGGTTTAGTCCCTGTACCAGCCAGCTGCCGGAAAAAAAAACCAAAAACTAAGAGAATATGACAAACACAAATTTGGAGGATGTAGCACCTCTAAAATAATACGTTTCTTTTCTGCATCTAAGCCATATAATAATCGTGCTTCCTGCTTACCCCTTCCTCTCCACTCATTTGCTTTGAAGAGTTCTGTGCCAGGATGGAGTAAATTCTTCACAGAAGAATGTCTTGTTCCATGCTGCTAAGATCCAAGTTTGTCTCATGCATTAAGAGCACAGTAGCACCCTTCCCTTAGAGAGCTTTCTCAAGCTTCCAAATTTACTCTCCAGCTGTTGAGTCATTTATGGAAGTTGTGAGAGTTCTTGAGACATTCAAGTATATCTGCCTGCAACTGATCAGAAATTAACAATATATCATGAAATCATATGAAAAAAAACATTGTTAGACTTGTAGTTAGAATTGCAGCATTTATTTTGTGGGCATAACTGCCATTGAGATGAAGATGTCATTTAGGTTTGGTTTTGTGCCCTCAAATTAGCAGTGTTCCTCCTTGGCATTTTTATCCCCAAAGATGCTAATTGTTCCTTCAGCACTTTAATTTCTGTGGGGTTTGCTATTCAGCATTTCATCTGTCTTCCCATACTTCTGTCAGTGATCTATGAGGCAGCTGATTGTTCCTGTCAGCCTACCTCAAAGATCCAATGAAAATGAACACCTCTGAATCTGTGCTCAAGCAAAACCGGCTTCTGATGTGTTCATTTTCACGCCCCTTTTTGGCTACACTCTATTACTTTCATCTTATGTGCTATTTTATAATGTGACCTTAGTCATAAAAAAAACTGTACCTGAATTTTAAGTGGTAGTTAAGAGAAAGCAATGTTGTGAAAAAGGAGAAAAGAAGGAAAATAGGTTTTTATTTTAAGGCATTGCCTGTTATATGTAAGTGTGTTAATCACAGCTGGAATGAGGCTTTCAAATCTCAACAACATAATACATCAGTGCCCCTGAGTTTTTGGTCAAGAAAATGTGTTTTTTATTTTATAGAAAACATAACCTCCTTGATAACCTTGTTTTTCTTTGTCACATAAAATATGAGTTTATGTATTTTTATTTAGTTTCTGGTTGACTTGGCTTAGCATAGTGTTAACCATGTTTTACATACATATTAAGAATGTTGTCACCTCTAAATGAGGATATATATGAGAAATATGCTCAAAATGTTTTAACTGACTTCCTGAATTTTTTGAAGGATTTTGTACTGACTGGGGTGTGCATTAATATTTGAAATTGTTCTCTTAATTATGTCCATTTTGTATTAAATGTATATCTGGATAACATCTGCTTCAAAATTTTTAGGAAACTAAAATGGTTACAATCCAGTTTATTAAAATAGTAATTTCTTTCTTTTGTCTTTGTACGTTCCTCTCCAGAATTCCACAAATTATAGTTGGTTTTTAGGCTTCACTGCTTTAGGACTTCTTTTGGAAGAATGCAGTTACAGTCCAAAGTCAAGGTTTGACCTCTGCTAAGAAGTAAATGTTTGTGTCCCTTCTAAATTCACATGTAGAGGGGAGGGGAGGGGTCAAGATGGCAGAGTAGTTGGTTCCTGGTGTTACTCTCTCCCACAGAGCTACCACTTTGCAGCTTTTAAGGAGTAGCAACAGAGGACCTGAAGTCTGTGCTGGAATGGACAGGAGCCACCCACTGCAGGGCCCCAGTTCAGGTTGCTCCCCGTTTCATAGAGAAACTTTAGAGCTTCTGGGCCCACATGCCCTGAGCCTGCTGGCTGGAGAAGGCAGGTGGGGCCAGGGCGGGACTTCCAGTGCAGGCTGTCCAGTCTCCATGAGTGACCTTAGAGGTTCAGGGCTTGCGAGCCTGGAGCCAGATGAGCTGGTGAGGCAGGTGGGGCAGGGCTTCTGGTCCCGGCTAGTTTCTGCTGTCCAGATGCAGCAGTCCCTTCAGGATCCAAGCCAAACATCAGGGTGAAACAAGTGAACTGTGATACCCCTGGTCACAATGACAAAACACCAAAGGAAAGAAACCAAAAAATATGAAAAATCAAGAAAGTACATCACCACCAAAGGAAATTAATAACTTTCAAGCACTAGATCCTATAGAACAGGAAGTCTTTGAAATGACAGACAAGGAATTTAGATAACTATTCTAAGGAAACTAAATGAGGTACAAGAAAACTCAGTGAAACAATACAATGAAATGAGGAAAAACATACAGGATCTGAAAGAAGAAATGTACAAAGAAATCAATGCCTTGAGAAAGAATGTAGCTGAGCTTGTGGAGCTGAAGGATTCATTCAGCAAAATAAAAAACACAACAGAGAGTTTAACCAGCAGGCTCAACTAAGCAGAAGAGAGAATTTCTGACCTTGAAGACAAGCTGTTTGAATTATCACAGGCAGACCAGAAAAAAAGAAAAAAGAATTTAAAAAATTGAAGAAAATTTAAGAGAGATAACTCACAACCTTAAGTGCTCAAATATCTGAATCATGGGTATTCTAGAAGGGGAGGAAAAAGGAAATGGCATTGAAAACATACTCAATGAGATAATAGCAGAAAACTTCCCACATGTAGGGAAAGTCTCAGATCCGCACGTTTAGGAAGACCAAAGATCACCAAACACATTCAACCCAGAAAGGTCCTCTCCAAGACATGTGATAATCAAACTGACAAAACTCAAAGACAAAGAGAGAATCTTAAAAGCTGCATGAGAGAAGCAACAAGTCACCTATAAGGGAGCCCCAATCAGAATAACATCAAATTTTTCATCAGAAATTCTAAAAGCCAGAAAAGAATGGGATGATATATTCAAATCACTAAAGGACAAAAATTGCCAGCCAAGAATACTTTACCCAGCAAGGCTATCCTTTCAAAATGAAGGACAAGTATTATATTTCTCAGACAAACAAAAACTGTGGGAGTTCACTACCACATGACCAGCCCTTCAAGAAATTCTCAAGGAAGTACTGGGTTTGATACCACAAAAACAACCATCACTGTGATGAATACACAAGAAAGAACAATACCTACCAGCAAAACAATAATGCTAACAAAATAGGAAAAAAAATAGTTTATCTATCACCCCAAGAAACCAACAAATACAAGACAAACAGAAAATTTGAGAGAATGGAACAAAAGATACTTAAGACATCTAAACAAAAATCAGTATAATGCTAGTAGTAAATCAACACCTTTCAATAATAACTCTGAATGTAAAGGGGCTAAATTCCCCATTCAAAAGACACAGACTGACTAACTGGATTATAAAGATGGACCCAACAATATGCTGTCTCCAAGAGACTCACTTGACCTGTAAAGACACACACAGACAAAGAGTGAAAGGATGGAAAAAGATATATCATGCAAGTAGAAATGAAAAATGAGCTGAAATAGCTATTCTTATATCAGATAAAATAGACTTTAAAGCAAAAACAATTAAAAGAGATAAAGATGGCCAATATATAATGGTAAAAGGATCTATCCATCAAGAAGACATAACAATTATAAATATATATGCACATAATGTCAGAGCAGCCAGATTTACAAAGCAAACAATATTAGATCTAAAGAAAGAAATAGACACCAACACCATAATAGCAAGGGACCTGACAACCCACTTTCATTATTGGACAGATCATCTAGGAAAAAAATCAACAGTGAAACACAAGATCTAAACAATACTGTAGACTAATTGGAATTGGCAGACATCTTCAGAACATTCTACCCAACAACCTCAGAATATTCATTCTTCTCATCAGCATATGAAATATTCTCCAAGATGGACCACATGTTAGGTCACAAAGCAAGTCTTAACAAATTCAAAAAAAATTGGAATTATTCCATATATTTTTTCTGATCAGAATGCATTAAAATTCGAAGTCAATAATAAATGAAACTGTGAAAACTATACAAACCCATAGAAATTAAAAAACATTCTATTTAATGACAGGTGGGTCCAAGAAGAAATTAAACAGGAAAACAAAAAAACTTCTTGAAACTAATGAAAATATTGACACATCATACCAAAACCTGTGGAATACTGCAAAAGCAGTTTTAAGGGGGAAATTTATTGCATTAAATGCTTACGTCAAAAGAATGGAAAGAGGGCAAATAAATAACCTAACACTTCACCTTAAAGATCTAGAAAAACAAAAAAAATCCAAACCTAAAGTTAGTAGACAGAAAGAAATAATTAAGATCAGAGCAGAACTAAATGAAATATAAACACAAAAAAACAATACAAAAGATCAATGAAACAAAAAGTTGGTTTTTTGAAAAGATTAATTAAATCGACAAACCTTTAGCAAGACTAACTAAGAAAAGAAGAGAGAAGACCCAAATAATAAAAATTAGAAATGAAAAAGGTGATATTACAATCGACACCTCAGAAATACAAGGAATCATTAGAGACTACTATAAACATCTATATGCCAACAAATTTGAAAATCTGGAGGAAATGGATAAATTTCTGGATGCATACAAGCTACCAAAACTGAGGCAAGAAGATATAGAAAATCTGAACAGACCAGTAACAATAAAAGTGATTGAAACTATTATCAGAAGGCTCCCAACAAAGAAAAGCCCAGGACCAAATGGGTTCACTGCAGAGTCCTACCAAATCTTCAGAGAGGAACTGATATCAATTCTCTACAAACTGTTCCAAAATATTGAAACAGAGGCCATTCTCCCAAACTCATTCTATGAAGCAAATATCACCATGATACCAAAAACAGACAAAGATGCATCAAAAATAGAAAACTACAGGCCAGTATCCTTGATGAATATAGATGCAAAAATCCTCAATAAAATACTAGCTAACAGAATACAGCAATGCATACAGAAAATTATACACCACGATCAAGTGGGATTCATCCCAGGGATGGAAAGTTGTTTCAACATCACAAATCAATAAATGTGATACACCACATTAATAAAAGCAAAGACAAAAACCACATGATCATCTCTATTGACGCTGACAAAGCATTTGACAAAATTCAACATCCATTCATGATAAAGATTCTCTACAAGTTAGTCATAAATGGAAAATATCTCAACATAATTAAAGCCATATACAATAATCCCACTGCCAATATTATCCTGAATGGGGAAAAGCTCAAAACTTTTCCCTTAAAAACAGGAACTAGACAAGGATACCCACTCTCACCACTCCTATTCAATATACTGTTGAAAGCAATAGCCAGAACAATCAGAGAAGAGAAGGAAATAAAAAGGGCATCCAGATTGGAAAGAATGAAGTCAAGCTGTCCCTTTTTGAAGATGATATGATTCTATATATTGAGCAGCCTAAAGCTTCTATAAAAAAAAACTGCTAGAGTTGATAAAGGATTTCAGCAAAGTTGAAGATTACAAAATCAACACACAAAAATCAGTAGTATTTCTATACTCCACCAGTGAACATGCAGAAAAAGAAAACAAGAAAGCTAGCCCATTTACAATAACCACCAAAAAAATAAAATATTTAGGAATAAAGCTGACCAAGGATGTGATAAATCTCTACGAAGAGAACTACAAACCACTGCTGAGAGAAATTAAAGAGGACATAAGAAGATGGAAAGATATCCCATGCTCTTGGATTGGAAGAATTAACATTGTGAAAATGTCTGTATTACCCAAAGTGATCTACAAATTCAAGGCAATCCCCATCAAAATTCCAATGAAATTTTTCTCTGAGATGGAAAAAGCTATCCAGACATTTATATGGAACAACAAAAGACCACGCATAGCCAGAGCAATCCTGAGCCAAAAAAAATAAAGCTGGAGGCATAACACTATCTGACTTTAAACTATATTACAAAGCTATAATAACCAAAACAGCATGGTACTGCCATAAAAATAGACACACAGACAAATGGAATAGAATAGAGAACCCAGAATTCAATCCACACACCTACAGCCACCTGATCTTTGACAAAGGCAGCAAAGCTACATACTGGGAAAGAGATTGCCTTTTAACAAGTGGTGCAGGGAAAACTGGATAATCATATGCAGGAGAATGAAACTAGACCCATATCTTTCATCATATACCAAAATTAACTCAAAATGGATTAAAGAATTAAATATACATCCTTAAACAATAAAGAAAACACAGAGGAAACACTCCAGGAAGTAGGAGTGGGTACAGAATTCATGAATAGGACCCCCAAAGCACAGGCAACTAAAGGTAAAATAAACAAATGGGATTATATCAAACTAAAAAGCTTCTGCACAGCAAAAGAAACAATCAACAGACCAAAAAAACAACCCACATAGTGGGAGGAAATATTTGCACAATATACATCTGACAAAGGATTAATATCCAGAATGTACAAAGAACTCAAACAACTTTACAGCAAAAAAATAAAAATAACCCAATTAAAAAAATGGGCAAAGGAGCTGCATAGACATTTCTCAAAGGAAGATATATGAATGGACAACAGACACATGAGCTCAATATCACTCAGCATCCAAGAAATGCAAATTGAAAACCACACTGAGATAGCATCTCACTCCAGTTAGGATAGTTAACATCCAAAAGACTTAGAATGATAAGTGCTGGAGAGGTTGTGGAGAAAAAGGAACTCTCATCCACTGTTGGTGGGGCTGCAAAATGGTTCAGTCTTTATGGAAAATGATATGGAGGTTCCTCAAACAATTACAGATAGATCTACCATATGACCCAGCGATTCCACTGCTGGGAATATACCCAGAGAAATGGAAATCATCATGCCAAATGGATACCTGTACTCCAATGTTTATTGCAGCTCTATACACAGTAGCCAAGAGCTTGAGCCAGCCCAAATGTCCATCATCTGATGAGTGGATAAGGAAACTGTGGTACATCTACACAATGGAATACTACTCCGCTATAAGAAAGAACGAAATACTACCATTCACAACAACATGGATGGACTTAGAGAAAATTATATTAAGTGAAACAAGTCAGGCACAGAAAGCGAAATACCACATGTTTTCACTTAATTGTGGGTGCTAAAAATTAATAAATAAATAAACACGTAAGCAAATAAAGGGTGGGGGGAAGAAGACAGAATAAACACAAAAATCCTTGAACTAGTTAAGCCAAGTGCACATTTACAATGTGGGGGGGGGGGGGAAGGGGGTGGAGAAGAATGGGTAAAAGAGCATGAATATCAAGTACAATGTATTTTGAGAAGTAAAATAAAATAAAATGAAATTTAAAAAATAAATAAATAAAATAAATTTTAAAAAAATAAAAATTAAATTCACATGTTGAAATCCTAAACCCCTAGTGTGATTATATTTGGAGATGGGGCATTTGGGGACTGATGAGTGTTAGATTAAGCTATGAAGGTGGGATCTCATAACATGATTAATCCCCTTACTGAAAAAGCAGACATGATATTTCTCTCCCCCTGTTCATACACACCCTGTTCTCAGACTTCCAGTCTCCCAAACTAAGAGAAATAAGTGTTTATTGGCTAAGCCACCCAGGCTATGATATTTTGTTATGGTATTTGAACCAAGGAAGACAACCTCTACTTTGTAAAAGCCAAATCCCAATGAGACAATGAAGCTAGCTGGGTCTAAGAAGAAAGGCAGGAAAAAAAATACTTGAGGTCAAGGAAATGGAAAGAAATTAACTATATTTCAAGAGACTAGGGAGAAGAATGTTTTTGAGAATTTAGCTCTGCTTCCCGATAAAGGTGGGATAAAGCAATACTTAAGATGAAAATTGAGTTGAGGAGCACCCAGACACCAGCAGGCAAAGAAATATGCAGCCTCATCCAAGAGCCCTATGTCCCAAGATGGCATGAAAGGAGACTTGAAGGAGCCACTCTAACAACCTAAGAACAGAGGACTTTTCAAGTGGAGCAGAATTGCATAAGGCGTTCACACAATCCTGGTGAGATGTAGAAGGCAGAATATGACTTTGATTTCCCATCAAGTGCTTTTAGAAAAAAACTAATAAAATTTCTTACACCCAAACCTTGAGAGTTGAACTCATTAACTGCTATAAAAATATAGGTAAATATAGAGAAGGAGGAGAGAAAAAATGGTATTTCTATACTATTTTTCATCTCAAAAACATAATGTAAATTATCAAAAGTACCTTAGATGTTCTGAAAAAGCAATAAGATATAATTCACTAATTTCAGTTAATTTTGCAATTAACTAACTTTTAAGTGTTTTTTTCATAAATATCAATTGTGGAAATGTATCAGTTAAATAATCCATTTTCCAGAGAGAAATTGTTGCTAATATCATTTTTTTAAAAAAAGACCTTGCGATAAGACTCAAAGGAAAATTGAAGTGGGAGCTTGTGTACTTTCCTTCTACAGCTACCATATCTTTCCTGATACCAACAGCATTAGCTATAGCAGATATTATTCTATTATCACTTTCTCCTAGAGAACATTTTTTTACCTGACATTAAACTCATTACAATAGTATGGAAGGTGTATAGTACATATCATCAATGCAATAAAATATATTTTTGGTTTTTAGTCCGTCTATTTGCCAGTCAACAAGGGAAAGAAAAGTGGCACACACATGTAAGTCATAATTACTTATCTGCCTAGGAAAATTAAGTCTGTTCCTGTTTCCTGGCTTTTCTATTATTTCTCCTCCTTTAACTCTGCTGGAAGATGCAGGCCAAGTTTTGTCACTATATACAAAGGTAATATTCTGCATTTCTGTTTTTCTATTCTACTAGGAATATTTCATCCTACAGCTATATCAAAAAACTCAACTTCACTACCCTTTATTTAGTCTTCACGAACCTAGCCTAAAATCAGATGGCATTAGGTCCAGTGCAAGTTCAGAGCAAAGCAGGACGTGATTGTGGGCTGACTTGGAAAAATGACTTTGAACTAGGAAACCTGGTGGCTGACACTCACATGGTGATTGTTAGATTGAACACAAGCCTAAAATCTATCAGAAGTTTCAATTTAATCCTAGATATTGAACACAGGTTATGGAACACGAAAATTCTCAAAGACAGGAAATGTTAAAGGCAGTTACTAATAGAGTGGTTCTTGTGTATACATAGAAATAATTCAGAATAGTACAATGGCTCATTCTACTGTCGACTTTTATTCTTGTTTGGCTTTTATGTGATTCCACCCACAACTAAATCACTGTAACGATATTTGCTGGCCATTTGAGCTCCATTATGGTAACACAAACATATATTAAAAATATTATACATGGTAGAGACTGTAAATGATCCATAATGCTACAAATTAAATTGAGTTTTGGTGCTATTGTGATGTTATTGGAGCCAGGTAACTAGGAATGTCAAAATTCTATATTACAATCTCGATATTCCAACATGAGACAAAGATGTACACGGGACAATTAACATTAGATATGAAAGAGCTGTTTATTACAATTAATAAAAAGCAAGTATTCCAATTAATGGAAAGTGTTGCCTAAGCCTGATAAAACCTTCATTCAGGGCTACCTAGTCAAATATATATCTGAATAAGAAAGAAGGAAGGAGTGAGGGAAAGAGAGATAGAGATGGGGTAGTGTAAGGTAAGAATTCTCACCTACTCATTTGTATGGACTAAAATAAAGAAAAAAAATAGCTATTGTTGCAGTAAGAAGCTAGACACTACTAGTTCTGAATCAGGACAGCAAAGAGTAAGATTACTGACTGTGGCCGTGTGTTATATTAAATAGTTTCCTGAATTCAGACCAATTAGGTAAATAAGGAGAGTTAGCATCTTCTCCCCTTTGTGTAAGAATTAGGTAACAAGAGAAATAAGTTTTTCCTTTAAAATTTTAGCTGACAAAATTTAAAGGTAAGTAAAGTGTTTTGTTAATTAAGGGAAACAAATAGATCATAAATCTAACTACATTGACTAGGAACATTCTGTACGTACAATCCAAACTTTAATAAGTAGAAATGTCATTATATGCATTTCACCTTGTTGTTCAAATTCGGCAGAGAGGGAAGAGGATGGATTCCTTCTGGATCCCAGGAAGGGGGAGCACAGGAGACAGAAATCACAACTTTCCAAGCACTATTATGCACTGTAGTGGCCAAGCCAACACAGCTTGTCGTTAACCATAACTCTCCTGTAAATCAATTGACTCTCAATCAATTCTATGCTTACAGAACACTCTTTTCTTTCTCTATGGTTTTCTACAATGTATGAATATTTCTCTTATGTATATATTTTTTCTATTTTCACATTCTCTTACTTTAAATATATTTTATTTTGTGTTTTGCTAACATTACAAGGAGAAATGGAAGTGCATCATCCAGCTGGCAGTGGTAATTCTCATTTTAAGAAAAGACGTTTTTATTTATCATCAGATAGGAACTTGTGAACATTTTTTCCTACATGCAAATGATATGCATGCCCGGTATAGAACAGAGTCAGACTTTGAACTGTGTAGCTATCACTAAGGTCAACTCTAGATTGTGAAATATCTTAGTGTATGAGTGTTCTATTAATACTGTAACAAATTATCACAAACTTAACACAAATCTACTATCTTACCATTTTGGAGGGATGTCAGAAGTCTGAAATGGATTTCAGTGTGCTAAAATCAGTATGTCGACAGAGCTGTATTTCTTATAGTGGCTCTTGGGAAGAATCATATCTTTGGCTTTTCTAGTTTCTAGAAGCTACCCTCATTCCATGGCTTGCACCTCTCTTCCATCATCTTCAAAGCCAGCAATAGGAGGCCACATTCTTCCACTGCCATCCCTCTTGTTCTCTCTCTCCTGCTTCCCTCGTTTACTGATAAGGACCCTCATGAATATACTGGACCCAAGTGGATAATTCAGGCTCTTCTCATCTCAAAGTCGACTGGTTATCATTCTTAATTCCATCTGCAATCTTAATTCTCCTTTGCCATATAACCTAACATATTCATAGTTGTGGGGATTGGGATGTGAGCCTGTTTAGGGGGGCTTCTCTACTCAAACTGCATCAGTGAATATTCATAATCATATACAATTATATATGAAGGTAATAATTTAGTTTTCAATATCATTCATCCCTGTAAGAAATTTGTACTCAAAAGATTTAGGTGTTGGTTTAGGAAAAGAAAGGGTATAAAATAGTCAATGATGAGAGAGAAAAAGAAGAGGAGAGAAAAGTAATTGCTAGTTCAAAATTGAAATTAGAAGGAAAATAACTCTAAGTAAGTGATGGGCATGAAAAACTATCCTGTGATAGATAGTAAGTGACCTAGGTCATTGGCATTATCTGGGTGTTGAAAATATAGACTCTCAGGAGCCACACCAAACCTACTGAACAAGAATCTGTATGTTAATAACATATCAAGGTGATCTGTAGCTCATTAATAGTTGAGAAGCCCTGGTCTGGATAACAATGTTGTCCTTTTTACAGTGCATTGTTTAAAACTGCAGGCTCTGGATTAAAGGTTACCTAATTTCAAATTCTATCTCTGCCACCTAGGAGGAGTTTCTTGGCTTCCCCAAGATATTCAATGCCTCGTATGTAAAATATGCTTATTAATTACCTATTTTTACCAACAGTTGAAAAGACTAAATATAACAATCCATGCAAAATGCTTATAACATCCAAAGAGTGTTAGTGATTTTTATTATTAGCTCTTCTGTGCAGAAACCATGATACAGCTGAAAGTGGACAAATCCAGGAATTCAGATTCTTGAACTCTTGTTTAGACTGTTCACTAACTGTGGGACTTTTGGCCAATTGAATACCTATTCTAATCCTATGTTTTCTCAAGTGTAAAAATGGAGTATTAATGCTTATGTGAGAATCTTTTTAAAAGGAACGCACTACAGTGTTCTTCAAATGATTCTTAAAAATTACTTAAAATGATAAATAATAATAGAAATGCAAGCTATTATTACCATCTATCCTAATAATAGCTACTAGGTTCTAATCTTATTTATATCAGATGGAGATTGACTCCATCTGGATCAGATCAGCTGGGTCCAATGACATATTAATACAACTTTAAATTTAAAAAAGCACACACACTTAGTTCAAACTATGTCTGTATTCTCTGTGAATCACAAAAGAATCTACACATGGCCAAGGCCTACCAATTTGGGGCACTTTCACAGTATAGAGTCCAGACGACGTCTGGCTCATAATTTTCAGAATTCTAAATGAAAAGAATGTCTTACAGCAGATAATGATATAAACAATTTACATATTTTCATACATGCGAGGAGATGACCTTCATAACTTACTTGTAGCTTCATTTCTTGTTACTTATGAGTCATTCAATAAATGATAGAAATAAATTATTTTGTTCAGCTGCCCTTTGTTATATATCCCTATTTAAAAATAGATATTTTTAGAGTTTCCAATACTGCCACATTGGGGATCAGATTTCCACATGAATTTTGGAGGGGACAACACATCCAAACTCCATCAGGAGGAAACATGGTGGCAGGAAGGGAGAGAACCGCCCATGCCCCGTGCTGGCAGGATCCCAGAGGCCACCAGCAAGAAGAGGAACTCAGAAAGCCTGAGGGTGAGTCAGAATCTCTGGTGTCCTTGCTTGCGCCCGGGGTAGCTGTTACTACCCAGGTGGATTGCTCTGAAGGATTGCTGAGACCTTGAAGGGGACTCTCATAATACGTGCACTGAAGTTTGGAGTGCGCCATTTTGTGGAATTTACAAAATCCTCCCTGGGGAGAAGCCACGGGGTGCGGCCACTCGGCACCCGGCCACTGCAGCTGCTGCCCTCAGCGCCAGGCCAGGCTGCACAGCCCAGCCACCGGGACTCGGGGTCTGGCGACAGCGGTATCTGCCAGGGAGGGGGCTGTCGTCTCCCCGGCCCCAGGCGTCGCTGGAACCATGAGCCGAAGAGAGACTGAGCAGGCTGCGGTGCGAACAGGAGCCAGGAGTGCCAGGGGTGGCGAGAGGCAGCTGGGGCGGCTCTGGCTGTGGAGGCTGCCCACGGGAGCGCAATGCGGGAGCTGAGACTCTCCAGAGGGAGCAGCGCGAATAGCCCGCCATCTTCCCAGTAGTCAATTTTGGACTTGCCTGACACTAGTGTCCAACTGAGTAATCACTGAGGTAGCCATACCAAATTGGCAACCCCAACAAAATCTTAGTCAGGCAATAGTGTCAAACCCGTGGACTGTGAAACCCCCTGCTTCAATGAATAAACATCAAAGAAAAGACACCAGAAACACAAAAAATCAAGAAAGTACACCACCCAAAGAGAATAAATCTCAAGCTGTAGATCCTATAGAACAAGAAGCCCTTGAAATGACTGACAAGGAATTTCGAGTGATAATTCTAAGGAAACTGAATGAGATACAAGAAAACTCAGCTAGACATCATGATGAAATGAGGAAAAGTATACAGGACCTGAAAGAGGAAATGTACAAGGAAA
>NW_007738605.1:0-655 GCF_000696425.1 Galeopterus variegatus | reverse complement strand
CCCAGTGGAACAGAAGATACTCTGCTCATTTCATCTGATCTGTGGACTGTGAAACACCCAGCCACAATGAATAAACATCAAAGAAAAGATACCAGAAATACGAGAAATCAAGAAAGTACACCACCAAAAGTTAATAAATCTCAAACCCTAGATCCTATAGAACAAGAAGCCCTTGAAATGACTGACAAGGAATTTCGAGTGATAATTCTAAGGAAACTGAATGAGATACAAGAAAACTCAGCTAGACATCATGATGAAATGAGGAAAAGTATACAGGACCTGAAAGAGGAAATGTACAAGGAAATCAATGCCCTGAAAAAAAATGTAGCAGAACTTACCAAATTGAAGAAGCTATTCAGCGAAATAAAAAACACAACGGAGAGTTTAACCAGCAGGATTGTTGAAGTTGAAGAGAGAACCTCCAAACTTGAAGATGGGCTGTTAGAAATAACACAAGCAGACAGAAAAAAAAAAAAGAAAAAAGAAGCAAAGGCATTGAGGGAATTTGAGAGCGATATCAGAAAACTTAAAGCGCTCAAATATCCGAGTCATGGGTATCCCAGAAGGGGAGGAAAAAGGAGATTTTTTTTTTTCCATTAAATTTTTATTTTGTCAATATACAATGTATATGATTACTATGGCCCATCACCGACAC
>NW_007738604.1:41841-42778 GCF_000696425.1 Galeopterus variegatus | reverse complement strand
AATTTTCTTTGCTTTTACTATAGTCACTCCAACTTTCTTTTGCCTATGCTTTTGGCGTATATATTTTTCCATCTATTTGCTTTTAACATATCAATATCTTTGTATTTGAAGTGGGTTTCTTGAAGATCTCATATAATTGGGTAATTTTATTTTATTTTATTTTTTCAAAGGGAGAGATATTGGCAACTAGGCAAGCTGCCATCACTACCCTNTTTGTCAGGGCAGCCCATGGGGTAATCATTTGCCCTGAGGGGTCTCATGACTGAGGAGTTGAAAAGTAACAAAGTGTCCTCTGCAGGGAAACTGGAGTCAGTTTGTTCACAGGCCTAGCCTTACTGTTTCTTTCTTTCTTTTTTTTTTTTTTGTCATTTTTGTGACCGGTAAGGGGATCGCAACCCTTGGCTTGGTGTCGCCCGCACCGCGCTCAACCAGTGAGTGCACCGGCCATCCCTATATAGGATCCGAACCCACGGCGGGAGCGCCACTGTGCTCCCAAGCGCCGCACTCCCCGGAGTGCGCCACAGGGCCGGCCCCTTACTCTGTTTCAATAACACCAAGGTCAAGGATTTGGAGCCCCATACTGGCCAGCCACCAAAAAATAGTAACCTTTGGGATTATCTTTTATCCACTACTCAGAGATGGTAGCATTTAGGAAACGAAAGAAAAAGCCTATTTTCAAATAGCATCAGGGAGGCAGACTTCAAATGGGGTGCCTTGCCAAATACAAAACACAGTGAACATTTAAAGAAAAAAACTGAAAGATGACCAAATCCATCGAGTTTATGTTAACCTTTTTCATGATAAAAAACATCACCTTTCTTATACCATCATCATAATCCCAAGGGTCATGGCAAATCTTTAGATGTCAACATAGCAAAAATCAAGGATGAGTAGATTTTGTTAAGGAATCCAGGTTTATGAGAAATAACCAAGGTTT
>NW_007738604.1:37791-40988 GCF_000696425.1 Galeopterus variegatus | reverse complement strand
AAAATCAAGGATGAGTAGATTTTGTTAAGGAATCCAGGTTTATGAGAAATAACCAAGGTTTTATGATGTAGGGAACCAGAGCCAGGCAGGGGGAGCCTGTTATTTTTGCTTTATTTTATTTTATTTTTCCCTAGCTATAGTATATAAAGAACTTAATGATACTAGAAAGCATCAGTGTCAGTTTTCATTTTTAGACTTCTTTCTTGGACCAAAAAAAAAAAAAATCTTTATCAGTTTTATTCAAGTTAACTTCTAATTTTATGTCTGCCCTATTAAGAATTTACCAAGCAAAGGTACATTCCCCAAGAGAGTCAAATGATGCTTAGGTGGGATTTTTAGAAAATGCTCCAGCATGGCATGGTTGGCCACACAATCATCTTTTTATCTTCTTTCTAAGTCATGGATACTTTTCCCAAACAGGTCTTTCCCTGATCCCAGGTCAAGAGCTGCTCCTTTGGCCTGCCACAGCACCTGAATCTACAAATCACAGTCTGTTCTTCCATTCTTTTTTTTTTTTTTTTTTAAAGATGACCGATAAGGGGATCTTAACCCTTGACTTGGTGTTGTCAGCACCACGCTCAGCCAGTGAGCGAACCGGCCATCTCTATATGGAATCCGAACCCGTGGCCTTGGTGTTTTCAGCACCGCAGTCTACCAAGTGAGCCACGGGCTGGCCCTGTTCTTCCATTCTAAATGCCTATTTGTTTGTGAAGTCTCTTCTTCTAGACTATGAGCTCCTAAAGGTTGGGGACATGTGTCATTCACCTTTGAATTCCCAAAGTTTAGCACAGTGCCTTGTGTAAACATTTGTTGAATGAGTATATCAATGGATTGTTTCCTCATGTAATTAAGGGCAGTGTTTCCCATACTTGGCAGCACCAGAATTTCCAGGGTAAATTGTTAACCAGCTTTCTAGATGATTCCTACAAAGTGACCTGCTGAAGCTGAGGGGTCCTGGCTGGTGAGAGTGGATTTTGAGCAGCTATTCCCAACTCTGTGTTCAGTGCCAACACATCGGTAGATTAAAGCTGGGCATGGTGGGAATATTTTCACCATAACATCAGCAAATACTACTATTCAGGGCTTTTGTTTTTGAGAGTCTGTTACCAGCACACTACTGAGTCTACTGACTTCTGGTCTGAAGACTAATGGTTGAGAATTGTTGAGCTAGGGTGGGGTCAGTAAACTATGGCCTGTGGGCCAAATCCATCCTGCTGCCTGTTTTTATACTGCCCATGGGCTAAAAAAAATTTTTTTAAACATTTTGATAGGGCTGTAGAAAAGGAGGAGGAGGAGTGATAGAAAATGTGCATTGTCCATAAAGCCTAAAATGCTTAATATCTGGCCTTTTATGGAAAGGTTTGCAGTCTCCTGACCTAGGGATGCTTCTTAGCCCTGACTACCTATTAAAATCACCATGGAGAGCTTTTAATAAATTCTGATGCTTGGACCCCATAATGCCTGACATACATCTGGGGAATCTGTATATTTTAATAGTTTTCCAGGGGACTCATACTTTTCTGTCTGGGGTCCCAGGTCTTCTGGCTCCCACCCTCTCTCACTGTTCCCTCAGCTTCCCATTTCCAGACAGTTCCCAGCCATCTTTGAGTTCCAGAGTGAGTGTCTCTTTAGGGCTGCTATGGCTCTGAAAGGCATCGTTTCACTGGGAAGCAGATGAGAGGAATGAGTGGGGTCTCAAGGTGGGCCCGATTCCAGCCTGGGGTGCAAGAGGGTGCTGATGGCTGAGATGTATTTTGATCACCTCCTCGCTCCCACCCCAGGGCTTGGAACTCACCAAAGACATTGAGCAGAAATGTTCCTGCTTTGGAATAAACTGGGTGAGGAGAAGTTGTTAATCACTCATGTCTGAGCAGGGAGGAGCATTTAGAAATTTGATTTTCCATCTCCTTGAGTACCCCAGAGAAGGAAGCAGGTACAGGGTCATGGAAAATGCACCCCTCACCCAGCATATATGTTCCTGCTTGCTTTGAGGTATGACTGTCAAGGAATGTGGTAAATTATTTTTAACCAACATACATACCAGAGCCAATAATACAGTTCTGGGGACTGGCGTAGAACACATAATCCTGGAAGTCTGCCACTACTCAAGCAGTTGTGAAACTTCTTTAGGACCCACCTCCAGAGCCTGCAGCAAATTCTTTTGAATTCATTCTGTTTTGGTGATGTTCTTTTGAGAAAAGATTTCTGTTTAGAAATAGCTAAAATTCAGGTGGAATCCAATGAAGTGATACAGTCTGGGATTAAAAAATCCAACAATTTGTACAAAATAGGGAAATTGGATGTACTTCTAGGCTGCAGAGCTTAGTGGTATGGATTATGGACTAATCCATACTTAGAGTATGTGATCTAACTAATCCATACTTAGAGCATAGATTTTGGAACCACAATGTCTGGGCTCAAAGCCAAGGCTCTATCACTTTCTAGCAGTATAAACTTGGTCAAGTTAACTAAATTTTATGCCTTATTTTCCTCATGTGTAAAATGGGAATAGTATAGTTCTTACCTCGCAGAGTTGGTGTGAGGATTAAATGAATATACATATTTATGAAGGGCTAAGATCGTCACTGCTATTATTGGAGTTCCTGTGAGGTACACACTGGCTTGGAGACTATTAAGAAAAATGCTAAAAATGTTTTGGGCTGTGGCAGCAGCATGATTGTACCAAGTCTACAGCTTCCCCACCTGCTGTTTTGAAGGACTCATTTGGATGCACGTAGGTTCCATTAAGGTGGATCTCCAAATCCTGCTTCCCCCATGCTGCCTGAAGGGGATGCTGGCTTAGCCCAATCTGTCTCTCCACCCCCATGACAGGTCCTACCTTTAGCAGAGGATTCCTTTGAACTTGTAATGCAGATTGAGAAGCAAGGGGGGAGAAGGGAGAGCTGGGGGCAGTAGCATGCTCCAAAATTTCCATATGGGAAGAGTAGCGGTGCTGAAATGGTTGGAAGTGGGGAACTTGAAACTGTATTTGACTTTGGGCATGCCTGTTGTCAATGATCATATTAAAGAATGAGGGAAGGGAGGAAGACTGTGGAACACTCATTCCCTTCACCCCCCTTAGCACTGGCTTGAGGGATTTGGGAGTGTAGGAAGAGGAGAGAGTGGAAGCAGTTAAAATGTTTGAATAGGTGGGAGAGAAAAGAAATTTTGGAGTTTTTCTGTGGCCTACATATAGA
>NW_007738604.1:35823-37027 GCF_000696425.1 Galeopterus variegatus | reverse complement strand
GTAAAGCATGTACAGATTTGTCTAAAGTCCACCACAGTCAGGATCCAGCCCAATTTCATCATCCCAAAGGCCCCACTCCTGCTACCCCTTTGTTTCCTTTTTATGTAAAGCATGTACAGATTTGTCTAAAGTCCACCACAGTCAGGATCCAGCCCAATTTCATCACCCCAAAGGCCCCACTCCTGCTACCCCTTTGTTTCCTTTTTGTCTTTTTTTCGTGACCGGCAACGGATCGCAACCCTCAGTGTCGCGCCCATACCGGACCGGGACTGGCCACGGGATCGCAACCCTCGGTGTTGCTCCCGCCCCTCACTCAGCCAGTGAGCGGCCGGTCTGTATGTGGGATCCGAACCCTTGGCGGGAACGCTCCCTCGGCGGGAACGCAGCCATGCTTCCCAAGCAGCGCACTATAGCAGTGAGCCACCGGGCCGGCCCCCTGCTACCCCTTTGTAATCACATCCTCACCCCCAGCCCTAACGCCTGGCAAGCACTGAGTTTTTCTCCATCATCATGGATTTGTGTTTTCAAGCACATTCCGTAATCATACAGGCTTCTTTCATTCATCTTTGAAATTCATCCACATTGCTACATGGATCAATACCTCATTCCTTTTTCTTGCTAAGTAGCATTTCCTTGTATGCATGTATCACAGTTTGTTTATTGATTCACCACTGAAGGACATTTGAGTTGTTTCCAGTTTTTGGCAATTGTGAGTAAAGCTGCTATAAACATTTGTTTTTGCATGAATGTAACTTTTCATTTTTTCTAGGGTAAATTTGCAGGAGTGGGATCCCTGAGTCATCTGGTAAGGAATATGTATATTTAACTTATTAGAAGCAGTCAATGTGTCTTTCAGAGTGGTTGTACTGTTTTCCATTTCCACCTGCAGCAAATGAGAGTTCCAGATACTCAGCACTTGCTAACACTTGACACTGCCAGTGTGTCTTATTTTAGCCATTCTAATAAATGTGTAGTGGTATCTCAGAGGGGTTTTAATTTTCATTTCTCTAATGGCTAATAATATTGAACATATTCACCTTCCATATGATGAACTTTTTATGAGATGTCTTCAACTCTTTTGCCCACTATAAAAAAAATTTTTTTTTTTGGTTATTGTTTTCTTACTGAATTTTGAGAGTTCTATATATATTCTGGAGGTGTCTTTAGTTGGATATGTGATTTGAAAATCTTTTTCCTCCAGGTA
>NW_007738604.1:32655-35055 GCF_000696425.1 Galeopterus variegatus | reverse complement strand
CCCAGGGCCTTGGTGTTATCAGCACCGCACTCTCCCGAGTGAGCCACGGGCCGGCCCGAAAGTTTTTAGTTTTGATGAAGGCCAATTTATCACATTTTAAAAATGGACCATTTTTTGGGTGCCATGTCCATAAAACTTTTGTCTAACTCAGCCTTGTATTCCTGGGATAAACTCCACTGGTCATGATGTATTGTTGGATTCAATCTGTTCATGTTTTATTGAAGATTTTTGCAACTATGCTCGTGAGTGCTATCAGTCTGAGGTTTTATTATTTTTGTACAGGTTTTGTCTGGCATTGGTATCAGAATAGTGTTGGTCTTGATGTCAGAGGAAGGGTCTGAGTGGGTGGAGGGGGCCTGATAGCCTCAACCCACCCTGTCCTCTTGCCAGGTTCTTGACTCTGCCACACTTAAGAATTCAAGGGCAGAGTCACAGTAGAGAGTGAGAACAAATTCAATATAATAGATAAGAAATAAAGGTTCCACAGAGAGTGCAGCATAGCTTCAGAGACGGAGCAGGGCACACACCAACTTTAACATAAAAGCAAGAAATACATACTTAAAGCTCAGTACAGAATGCAGTCTGGCTCAAGAGAATGAGCAGCTGCTTGCTGAAAGTAAGTTTGATACAAAAAGAAAGAAATACACATTCACCAGGCAGAGCATGTGTTGACTCCAGGAAAGAGAGCAACAATGGTGCCTTCTGCTGGGATTCAGCTTTTATAGTTTCTCTGTCTAATGAATATGCAATTAAGGGGGTGGCTCCCAGTTATGTAACATTTAGTCTTGCACATGCTCAGTCAGTCTCTTCCTGGAGCCTGTTCACTGGTCAGATCCTATCACATGCACCAGCCATATTCAAGAATATTCTGTGCTCTACTGAGCATGCTGCTCTCTATTGAGCATGCCCAGACACTGGATTGCATAAGCCAACTCCTGCCTCTTGTCTCATTTCCCCTTGTTGATGCTAAAAATAGGTCCAACTGGCAACAGTAACTTTCCTCCTTCGGAGAGCTCAGAGGAGGGGGTCTGAGACCTCAGGGAGTGGCTGGAACCCAGAGGCCTGTCCTGAAACTCAAACCCAGGGAAACAGAGCACCTCCTATATCAGTCCCATGAAAAAAGTAGGAAAGTGTTCTCCTATCTAGTATTTTCTGGGAAAGGTGTAGAAGAGGTATTATTCTTTAAATGTCTGGTAGAATTTACCTGTGAAAACATCTAGGCTTGGAGATTTCTTTTTCAAGCAGTTTTTAACTACAATTCAATTTAAAAAATAAGATCATTCATATCATTTATTTCATCTAGGGTGGGTTGTGGTCATTTCCAGCTTTCAAAAGAATTGGCTCATTTCATCTAAATTGTCAAATTTGTGTCTACAGAGTTGCTAATAGTAGTATCTTATTATCTTTTTAAGGTCCACAGGGTGTAATGATACCTGCTCTTTTATTTTTGATACTAGTTATTGTTTTCTTTTTTCAGTCTTGCTACAGCCTTGCCAATTTTATTGATCTTCTAAAAAGCTTTTAGTTGCTTTGATTTTCTCTATTGGTTTCCTGCTTTTTATTTAATTGATTTCTGCTCTTATCTTTGTTATTTCCTTCCTTCTGCTTAATTTGGGTTTATTTTGCACTTCTTTTGCTGTTTTTAGATTATTGACTTGAGAACTTTCTTTTTCAATATAAACATTTAAAGTAGTAAATTTCCCTCTAAGCACTGCTTTGGCTGCATTCCACAAATTTTGACAAGTTTCTTTCTCATTTGCTTCAAAATATTTTCTTATTTACCTTGAGGCTTCCTGTTTGGCCCATGAATTATTTTGAAGTGTGATGTTTAATTTCCAAATGTTTGAAAGATTTTCTGTTGTCTTTCTATTACTGATTTCAAATTTAATTCCATAATCATCAGAGAACATACATTGTATGATTTCAATTACTTATATTTGTTTATTTATGACACAGCATAAATAAGGGTTATTTTATGACCCAGCTATGTATAGTCCATCTTGATGAATGTTCCATGTGCACTTGAAAAAAATGTGTATTCTGCTCTTGTGGGGTGGAATGTTTTATAAATGTCAATTAGATTCAGTTGGCTTGTGGTTTTTCAGTTTTTTCTCCTTTCTGATTCTTCTCTACTACTTCTATCAATTACTGAGAGAGGAGTCTTCTAACAAATTATGAATTTGTCTGTTTCCATTTTGCTTTCAATTCTGTAGTTCTGTCAGTTTTTGCTTCATGTTTTTTAAAGTTCTATTATTAGAAATATATACATTTATGATTGTTCTGCATTCTTGGTGAATTGACCTTTTTGTCATTTTGTAATGCCTCTTTTTATCCCTGGTAATTTTCTTTGCTTTTACTATAGTCACTCCAACTTTCTTTTGCCTATGCTTTTGGCGTATA
>NW_007738604.1:21710-31902 GCF_000696425.1 Galeopterus variegatus | reverse complement strand
TTTATTTTATTTTTTCAAAGGGAGAGATATTGGCAACTAGGCAAGCTGCCATCACTACCCTGGGGCCTTGCTGAGATCCTTAGGCATTGAGCTGGGGCAAGCCAAGCCCACCTGCAAATAGGCAAGCTTCTGCCACTGCCCCGGGGCCTAGCCAGGGTCCTGAGGCATGGAGCCAGGGGAAGCCAAACCCAGCTGCAACCAGGTAAAAAGTACACCAAAAACATCATTTGCATGCGGGTAGTCCACCATAGCCACTACAATTGCTATGGCTTCTGCAAAAACGGCTAGTCTTTTTAGCAGGAGTCACAGCCACCATGCAGATGGCATGCTAGACTCTTAACTGCATTGACACAAGGAGAGGCATCATCGGAGACCCCCCCCCAAAAAAAAAGACATGAAGAGGTCTTTCTCTCCACAAAGCACACTCCAGAATAACAGAAGAAGCATCTGCTCTATGATAATAGGGGAGAACTTGATCACACCTGTCTCACTACTGGACAGATAACCTAGGCAACAAATCAACAGAACAGTTAATCTATCAGATGGAGAGAACAAATCTATAGTTATTATGGGGGAGGGGGAGGGGAGAGATTGGATAAGGGGCTTAAAGAATAAGTATGATTTGTAATAATGAATATGCCAACAAAAAAATAAAATAAAGGGAGAGATGTTTATTTATTTAATTGGGTAATTTTTAAAAATCCATTTGAGAAGGCAGGAGCATGATGAAAACACCATTTCTGTGTAGGTGGTCCACCCCAGCCACTGCCACAGCCACTGCTGCTGCAAGGGTGGCTCACCACCACTGCAGTAGCCACAGCCACCACGCAGGTGATCCTGCCTACTTGACTGCGTTGACACAAGGAGAGTCACTAGTGGCTACTGGAAAAAGAAGAGGAAGTCCATCTCCTCAAAGCCCTATCCAGAGTAATAAAAGAAGCAACTGCTCTACCAGATGACGAGGCATCATTGTAGAGATACTAGAAATATGAAAAACCAAGAAAATATAACACCACCAAAGGAAAACAGTAATTCTTAAGTACCAAACCTCGTGGAGCAGGAAACCCATGAAATGACTGAAAAGGAATTCCAAACAACAATCTTAAGGGACCTCAATGAGATACAAGAAGACTCAGTTGGACAACATAACAGAATGAGAAAAAACATCCAGGATATGAAGGAAGAAATTTACAAAGAGATTAATACCTTAAAAAAGAATGAAGAACTAATGGAACTGAAGGATTCATTCAATGAAATAAAAAACACAACTAAAAGAAGAAAACAGCAGCAACAGCAACAACAACAAAAACAGAACTGAGAGCTTAAGCAGCATGTTAGAGCAAGCAGAAGAATTTCTGATCTCACAGATAGTCTTTTTGAAATAACCCAGACAAACAAAAAAGAAAAAAGAATTTAAGAAAACAAAGAAAATCCAAGAGAGCTAGCAGACAACCTTAAGGGCACAAACATCCAAATTATGAGTGTTCCTGAAGGGGAAGAGAAAGGAAAAGGCATTGAAAATCTATTCAATGAAATAATACCAGAAAACTTCCCAGGTACAGGGAGAAAGATGGACCTCCAGATCCAGGGGGCTCAAAGATCCCCAAACAGATTCAATCCAAGAGTTCTTCTCCAAGACACACTATAGTCAAACTGACAAAGCTCAAAAGCAAAGAGAGAATCCTAAAAGCAGCAAAAAAAAAAAAAGCATCAAGTCACCTATTAGGGAGCCCCCATTAGACTAACAGCAGACTTCTCAACAGAAACTCCACAGACCACAAGAGAATGGGGTGATATATTCAAAACACTAAAAGAAAAATGTTGCCAGCCAAGAATACTATATCCAGCAAGGCTATCCTTCAGAAATGAGGGAGAAATAGTGTATAACCCAGACAAACAAAAATTATAGGAATTCACCACTCCACAACTAGCCCTGCATGAAATCTTCAAGGGAGTCCTGCATCCAGAATCCAAAAAACAATCATCACTACCAGGAATACACAGAAAGAGCAAAACCCACTGGTAGAACAAAAATGCAAACAAGAAAGAGAAAGAAACTAAATCATATCACAAAAAACCAACAAATATCAAAGACAAAAGAAGAAAGGAACAAAAGATATTTAAAACATCCAAACAAAAATCAATAAAATGCCAGGAGTAAGACAATACCTTTCAATAACAACCCTAAATGTAAAGGAATTACATTCCTAACTCAAAAGACACAGACTGATGGATTGGATTAAAAAGCTAGACCCAGGGCCCGCCTGTGGCTCACTCAGGAGAGTGTGGTGCTGATAACACCAAGGTCGTGGGTTTGGATCCTTACATAGGGATGGCTGGTTAGCTCACTGGGTGAGCATGGTGCTGACAACACCAAGCCAAGGGTTAAGATCCTCTTACCGGTCATCTTTAAAGACAACAAAAAAAGCTAGACCCAACTATAAGCTGTATTCAAGAGACTTACCTCACCTGTAAAGACACACACAGACTAATGGTGAAGGATGGAAAAAGATACACCATGCAAATGGATAACAAGAACTAGCAGGAATACCTATTCTTATATTGGATAAAACAGGCTTTAAACGAAAAACCATGAAAAGAGACAAAGAAGGCCACTGTATAATGATAAAGGGATCTATTCAGCAAGAAGACATAACGATCTTAAATATGTATGCACCCAACACTGTAACACCCAGATATATAAAGCAAACACTATTAGGCCTAAAGAAAGAGGTAGACCCAAATATGGTAGTAGGGGACCTGAACACCCCTCTCTTAGCACTCGACAGATCATCTAGGCAATGAATTATCAAAGAAACACAGTATTTAAACTACACGTTAGACCAACTGGACCTGGCAGATACCTACAGAACATTTCACCCAACAACTACAGAATATACATTCTTCTCATTAGCACATGGAACATTCTCCAGGATAGACCACATGTTAGGTCACAAATCAAGTTTCAACAAATTTTAAAAATTGGAATCAGTCAAGTATCTTTTCAGACCAAAAATGGATTAAAACTAGAAATCAATAACAAGTGAAACTCTGGAATCTATACAAATATGTGGAAATTAAACAGCTTACTCCCAAACAACCTGTAGGTCCAAGAAGAAATTATTATTTCTTTTCTTTTTGTTTTCTTCATTTTTTTCTCTCTTTGTTTCCTCTTTCCTGCCTTCTCTCTGGTTATTTGAACATTATTTAGTACTCTATTTAAATTTTTCTTCTGTGCTTTTGACTACGTCTTTTAAAAACAGTTTCTTAGTGGTTGTTCTAGGGGTTATTATATAAATACTGTTCTTACCTTTTCTCAGTTGACTTAGAATCAGAATTTCACCACTTCTAGTGGGCTATAGAAAACTTCCCCCATGTAGGTGCCGTTTCCTTCCTCCACTTAACGTTGTAGTTGTCTTACATCCTGCAACTGTGGACGCTAAACGTGCCACAAAGAGCTTGAGTTGTTTTGGAATTAATTTTGGTTATTCGGCTGTGTTATTCTGTTGTAGCACTGCTCTGAGAACTGACCAAACATATGGGTATAAATATGACATATGGGATGTGGTGAACATAGTTTTAGAAAAAGAAAAAATATTTATAGGGCATATTTTTATAGATACATCTGAAGTGGGTTTTGACCACAAGATGCCACCATTTTGGAACTGTTTTTGAACACTTGTTAGCAGAGCTGGGGGAAACTTGGAGTAGCAGGGGGAAAGGTTTTAGTGGCTTCAGCTGAAATGCAGGTTAGAAGAGTGTGGAAATATGATATCCAGAGGTAGCCTAGGGAAATGGATAAACTGATGACGGGTTGAGGGAGAGGAGCATTTTTCAGAGCCATGGACCTCTTGAGTCCTCTGTTTTGGTACTCAGATGAGCTGGAGTGGAAAGGCTTTGGGGTGATTGGGTTCTAATCCCAGCTCAGCCACCTAGGAGCCATGGGTTACCCTGCCAGATTTACCCTGCTTCCTTCAGTCTCAGTTTCTTTATAAGGTAGCTGTAGAGAGCACGAGTTGACATATGTAAAGGAACTCATGCAGTGGCACTTATGAGACTCTTCATAAATGGTGGTGATTATTATTGCCATCCAAGTCTCCCTGTGTTTAGTCTGTGCCCTCACAAACATATCAAAACGTATTTTACTCTAAAAAACATTGACCTGAGGCTCATCCTCGGAAACTTACAAGTGGTTCTCAACCCTGGCCGCACATTAGAGTAAACTGGATACCTAGAAATATATCTGTGCCCCTCCCTTAGAGATTCTGATTCAACTGGTGCAGGGAGTGATTGACAGACAGACAGACAGACAGACAGATAGATAGATAGAACCACAAAGAATTGTTCACATAAAAATTTTTTGGTGGGGCAGGGAGGTCCTAAATAGAGATAAATATCTAGTAACTGAAACTTCCCCATTCCCAGATCTCTCTGAGTGTAGTGCTCTCACAGATATACCAGAGAAACTTGCCCACGTCTGTTTGTTGAGGCAATTTTCTTTCTTTCTTTTTTTTTTTTAAAAGATGACCGGTAAGGGGATCTTAACCCTTGACTTGGTGTTGTCAGCACCACGCTCACCCAGTGACCAAACCGGCCATCCCTATATGGGATCCAAACCCAGGGCCTTGGTATTATCAGCACCTCACTCTCCCGAGTGAGCCACAGGCTGGCCCCGTTGAGGCAATTTTCAAGCATACATAAAATACAGACGATTGTATAATGGATCTCCATGTACCTCCATCAACACCCATCACTCAGCTCCAACAATTATCAGCATTTTACCGATCGTGTTTCATCTATCCTGCCCCTACCCCTTTTTTGTGCTGTGTCATTTTCAGCAAATCTTGAATATCATGTTATTTTACACTGGGTATTTTTAAAATCTCCTCAAGTGATTCTAATGCTGGCAGGGATTGAAATGCACTAGGCAAAGCCTCTAGTGGGCAAATGCTTAAGCCATTTTGGAGACCAAATCCTTCAGTCTTTGATTTGGAGACTAAATCAAATGAAGCCTTGGAATCCATCTGACACAGATGTAATGTTTCTTTAGTTTCTTTGTGCCGCATGGTTATTCACCATTAATGGTAAGCAGCTCTTGAAATAAGAAATAGTATTATTTAGCTAGACTGAATTTTCATAAATTTTTTCTTAGTTCTCCAAAATCTACAAACACCGACGATGTTGTTTTAATTTTCATGACATACCCATAATCACTAAAACACATCACTAACACTCTAACAAAATTCAAAGATCTTTAGATCCTATCTCCAAAGGCCAGTATGCAGCATTCCTGGTCAAGACCCCATCTAGGACTCAGAGGTCTGGCACCTTCTATTCAAGCCCTTCCATCTCCCTGGACACTGTGCTGCTTTGACTGAATGCTTCAGATCAGAGGCTTCTACTGGTCCCACATTTGCCAAGCCCTGGCTTGAAATCATCTGCAATGCAGCAATAGGTTGTGAAAAACTGGAATCAGATTGATCTTTGCTCTCAATGGAGAAGAAGACCTCTGCAATGGTCATTTGATGAGAAAAAGAGAAAGAAAAACTATTTAAAATATTTATCATTTTTTCCTTCGATGAATATTTATTGAGCATCTACTATGTGCCAGATACTGTTCTAGTTGTTTGGAATACACCAAAGAACTGATGCTGGAGGAGAGGGTCTGGCAAAGCCCAATAGCCAGCCTCAATCCACCCCATCCTCTGACCAGGTTCTTGACTCTGCCACAGGAAAGAATTCAAGGGCAGAGTCACAGTGGAAAGTAAGAACAGGTTTAATGTAACACATGAGAGAGACAGATTTCACAGAGAGGGCAGCCTAGCTCTAGAGACTGAGCAGGGCCCACACCAGGTTTAATACAAAAGTAAGAAATACACACTTAAAATTTAGTACAGAGCACAGGCTGACTCATGAGAGTGAGTAGCCTCTTGCAAAGTAAGATTGATACAAAAAGAAAGAAATATACGCTTCACGGGCAGAGTGAGGGCTGGCCCCAGAGAGAGTGCATGACAGCCCTGCCTTCTGTCGGGATTCAGCTTTTATAGTTTCACTATCTTTCATGCTATCTAATGAATATTCAACGAAGGGGATGGTTCCCTGTTATGTAACAGAGTCTTGCACATGCTCAGTTGGTCTCCTTTTAGGGCATGTTCATTGGTCAAATTCTATCACATGCACTGAATGGGTTCAAGAATATTTTGTGCTCTTTAGCACCTCTAGTGGAAGGTCATTCAAAGAATAAATTTCACTTTACTGAGGATGCTGGGCTATTAGGGTTATATAACCCCATTCTACTGAGCATGCCCGGCTACTGGATTTACATAAGTCAGCCCCTTGTGGTTTCAATTTCTCCTGTTGGTGCCAAAAATAGGCCCAACATGCAACAGTAACTCTTAACTAGAGCAGGGCCCAGGGGAGGGGCCTGAGACCTGGGGGAGTTGCTTGAGACCTAGAGGTGTGTCCTGAAACTTGAACCCAGGGAAACTGGTCACCTCCTATCTCAGAACCGAATAGATGAAGACCCCTGCCATCATGGACTTTACCCAAGTGGTTATGTCATACCTCCCCAAACAGCCCTGCAGTATGTCTTGCCCACATGTCTATTTTGCTATCCCTGTGGTCAGCTGTTTCCTTTATGCCCACCCTGAAAAACCCTTGTTTCAGGAGGATAGGACTATGGAAAGCAGCTACAAGCAAAGGAAGATAGACAAGATGGGAAGTGGTATATTTCTGAGACATTTTGCACATCATCTCAAACCCAGGTTGGACTGAGTCATTTGGCAGGTAAGTTGGAACTTTTGCAAGAGAGAATGAAGAGATGAGTGCCAGAAGCACAGACAAACCCAAGTGCTCAGTTATCTGATAGAAGATGCAAGGAGAAGGGCTCAGGACACACACCACTGGGAGTCGCGTATGCCTATATATGCAGGAAAGCATCAGGATCGATTGGCAACATCCGCCATGGAATCTGGAGAGGGGAGCAAAGTAAGCAGACAGTCTCTTGATACCTGGGCTAAATTTCATAACCCCTCTCTCGCTGTCCAATTCTCCCACTTCTCCCTGCTCCCAGGGATCTGTTTTCTGCAACTATAGCTTAGTTTTCATTTTCTAGAGTTTTACAGGGAGAGAATCATATAGTATGTGTTCTTTTGCATCTGACTTTTACTCAGCATCGTTATTTGGAGATTCATCCTTGTTTCCTGTATCAGTAGCTCATTTCTTTTTATTGCTGAGTTGTATTCTATTGTATGGACATACAACAATCTGTGAATCTGTTCACCTATTGGTGGATTGGTGGATATTTGAGTTGTTTCCAATTTTTGGCTATTATAAGTAAAGCTGCTGTAAATATTTGTATACAAGTCTTTGTATGGATGTATGCTTTCTCTTCTCTTGAGTACGTAGGTGGACTGAAATGGCTGGCTTGTATGTTAGGTATTTGTTTAACTTAAGAAATGGCCAACCTGTTCTCCAAAGTGGTTATGCCATTATATATTCCCATCAGCAGTGCATGGAAGTTCTAGTTACTCCTCATTCTTGAACATCTTTTCATGTGCTTCTTGGCCTTCCATATATATTCTCTTTGGCGAACTTGCCTATTTTGGGTTATTTACTTTCTTTTTGCTAGGTTTTGAGAGTATTTTATATATTTTAAATACAAGTTCTTTATCAGAGATGTAATCTCCAAATATTTTCTCTCTGTCTGTATCCTGTCTTTTAATTCTCTTAACAGTGCTTTTTGCAGAGATATTTGATAAAGTTTTAATTTCAATGGTCTAATTTATCAGTTTTTAAAAATGGATTATGCTTTTGATATCATGTCCAACAACTTTTTGCCTAGCCCAAGTTAACAAAGATTTTTCTCTTATGTTTTTAGAAGTTTTATAGTTTTTGGTTTTTAGGTGTATGATCCATTTTGAGTGAATTTTTGTAAAAGGCATTATATACCAATCAAAGTTTTTTGGAATGTAGATATCTGGTTATTCCAATGTCATTTACTGAAAAGACTACCCTTTTTTAACTGAATTGCCTTTGCATCTTTATAAAAAATCAGTTTTCCATTATATTTGTAGTTCTGTTGTTGGACTCTTTATTCTGCTGTATTGATCTAATTACCTTTCTTGACGTCAATACCACATGATCTTGTTTAGAATAGCTTTATTAGGAGTCATGAAATCAGGCAGTGCTAAGTCTTTTGCATTTCCATGTCAATTTTAGAACAAACTTGTCAATTTCTTTAAAAAATTTTTGCTGAGATTTTGATTGGGATTGTTTGAATCTATAGATCAATTCAGAGGGAAATGATATCTTAAAAATATTAAATCTTCTGACCCATGAATATAGTATATCTATCTATTTAGGTTTTTAAAAATTTCTCTTAGCATTGTTTTATAGTTTTCAATGTAAAGGAATTTTCATTTTCTGAAGGTTTTTAACTACAAATCCAATTTCTTTAATATATATAGGGCTATTCTGGCTATCTGTTTCTTCCTGAGTGAGCATTTATAATTTGTTGTTTTCCAGGGAATTTGTCCATTTTATTTAATTTGTCAAATCTATTGTCACAAAGATGCTCATAATACTCATTTAATATCTTAGTTCTGGTTTAACTGCATCCCACACATTTTGATGGGTTGAGTATCATTTTTATCCAATTCAAAATACTTTTCTAATTTCCCTTATTTCTTATTTCTTTATTTTTTCTTTGACTAGTGGATTATATAGAAGTGTGTTATTTAGTTTCCATTTACTTGGGGGATGTATATACAAGGGTACTCCAAAAAGTTCATGAAAAGATTTGCATTACCTTTTAGTTGTATTTTTCCATGAACTTTTTGATGTAACCTCAAATATATATGTACACATACATATATATACACATGTATCATGATACACTATTCTTATTTTTGTTTAAACAGCTAATTATCTTTTAAAGGGATTTAAATAATGAGGAAAAACTCTTATGTTTACCGATGTAGTTACATGGGTAATCTTGGTTGTCAGTTTTATTTTCTTTAGTACTTTAAAGATGTTGCTACCTTGTCTTCTCATTTGCACCAGCAGCCCTCCACTACAGGTGGAGGTACCCTATGGTTTGGGATACCATTGCTTTAGAAGGTAGGAATGTATAGAAAACACTATAGGAAATTTTAAACACAAATGGCTGAACTACATATACACTCATATATGTAAAGCATCTTGGACTCTTACAGATGACAGGACCCAAGGAAATGATAAAGGAATTCCTTCAGCACATTTTCCTGCTTCTTTGCATGCCTGGTAATATTTCTGAAGGTGCCTGACATTGTGAATTTTAACTAAACAAATGCTGGATATTTTTGTATTTCTGTAAAAATCTTTAAGCTTTGTTCTGGGACACAGTTAAATTACTTGGGAGTAGTTTGATTCTTTTGGTTTTGCTTTTAGATTTCTTATGCAAGACAAGGGTAGCATTTAGTCTAGGAGTAATTATTCTGCACTACTGAGGCAAGATCCTTTGGAGTACTCTGCTTAACACATGAATCCTGCATTTTCAGGGTATTCTGTTAGAGCAGGCTCTCTTCCTACCCCTGCTAAACATCTTGCAAAGTCCCCTCTAATCTTCTCCATGGTCTTTCCCCAGCCTTGGGTAGTTTCTCTAGACATGCATGCCTGTCGGTACTTTACTGAGTAATCTAGGAGGACCCTGTGCAGATGTCTCCTCTCTTATATTTTGCCTTTCAGTCTATCGCTAGTTTGTTTCTTTGGTTTTGGTTGTTTCAGGTAGAAGATTAAATCCAGTCCCTGTCACTCCATTTGGCCAGAAGTGGGTCTTTATGGTCTACTCTTAATTCTGAGGGTTTCAAACTTTGATGTAAGAATCACTTAGTGAAACTTCTTAAAATGCAGATGCTCCTATCCAGCAATATGGGGTCTGCAGAGGGAGCAAAGAATCTGCATTTTAGCGAGGCTCACTCACCACAAATTAGAAATGTTGACCTCAGACCTCCTTCCACCTTTGGCTGACAACTGTAGTGTGCTTTTTAGAGGTCAAAGTGCTCTGGAATCAGATCGTTTGTTTCCAATGTCATCTCTGCTTGTCACTACCTGTAATCTTGGACAAGTTTCTTAACTTCTCTGGATTATCTGTCATAACAACCTTGCAAGGTTATGATAGGATTAAAGGGGATAAACCATGGAAAGTACAGGC
>NW_007738604.1:20975-21363 GCF_000696425.1 Galeopterus variegatus | reverse complement strand
GCACTGTAGCAGTGCGCCACCGGGCCGGCCCAGCTTTTAACTTTTAATGTTGGGGGTCACCTCCAAACTATGGGGCTTTGTATTCTACTAAGTCCTAGACTGTACTCCAGATTAAAGCTGCCTTGTTGCTGGAGTTCCTCTGACGCCTCTTGCACGCCTCTTGTTCTGCCTGCACCATTCAAGGAAGTGGAAATATGAGTGAGTGTGTGAGTGTGTGTGTGTGGGAGGGTAGGACTCTGGATTTATGATCTGGTTTCTTTGCTGCATCCCTCACTTCTCCCCACCTCCTGTCTGCTGTAGTACAGCACATTCAGAAACTCAAGTGCGAAGCTATTTATAATACAGAGTAGGATCTATTTATGGATAAGGTAAGTTATAAACACACAAC
>NW_007738604.1:6825-20594 GCF_000696425.1 Galeopterus variegatus | reverse complement strand
TTTTTTTTTTTCTTTAGTACAGGGTCCACTAAACCTGTTTCAAAAGTCGTGCATAAAAAGCATGAAGACTTTCACCATGTCAAGTAGACCAAGAGGAATTTGGAATGGAGGACAGTAAAAATACAAGCCATACAGATTTAATATAGAACATTACATTGATTAAAGATCAGGGTTCTTTCCAGTTTGAATCATTTGTGGGACAGGGTGTGACGTGAGGGATTTGTAGGTGTTCGTCCATTATAGCAGCTGGTCTAAGTTCACTTGCGTAATTGACCCCTGACGATCAGAGTATATCAACTGTCAATAATAGCAATGATAAGTGGATTTTATCTCTGGAGCCAGTTTCAAAGTCTTGGTGATGGCGCCAGCAGTCCTGGGTGGAGGCCACCTTGGTGCCCAGGAGGAGTTACTTGACCTTCATTGATGCCTTCTGTTGGCACGGGAGGCACGTGTTGGGTGGCTGTGGCTCATGGGCCAGGTGTTTTCCATCATCGTTACAGAGTTGACTTCCCTGAGTCCCCCACACTTCCCTTGTCCCCCAAGTGTGTGCTGAGGTGCAGCAAATGGGGAGAGGAGGGAGAAGGGTGGAATGAGCGAAGCTTCACCCGAGCCTTCTGGCGTCAGGGTCAAGAGCTACACCCCATTTTATCACATATTCACACCTGTCCCAAGCCTCTATGTGTGTTACCCAGCACGCATCTCACAGCCATCCTCTGGAGTACGCAGTGCTGGAGTTAATATTCCCGTTTTATAGAAGGGGCACAGCAGCCTTACCCTAGTGCACAGTCTGGTCCATGCTCGCTGACCAGGGGCTTTGGCTCATCCTGGAGGGTCCTTGTTTTACCACCAGCCCTTTTCCTTCCCCCACAGAGGAGACATGGAAAGGCAGAAAGAACAAGCAGTAAGTCAGGCATCAGAAGATGTGGGCTCCAGTCCAGGCGCCATCAGCAGCAGGCTGCGTGGCCTTGGTAATCCTGGAGGGTCCTTGTTTTACCACCAGCCCTTTTCCTTCCCCCACAGAGGAGACATGGAAGGGCAGAAAGAACAAGCAGTAAGTCAGGCATCAGAAGATGTGGGCTCCAGTCCAGGCGCCATCAGCAGCAGGCTGCGTGGCCTTGGTAAGTCATTTCACATTCTGGAGTCACTGGACATCTCAACTTTCCCATGGACCAAAGCGGCACTCTTTGGTCTTGAGTAGGGGTGTTCGGAATGGCAGGACTTGCCTAGCCGTCCACCGGCGTGACCTTGGCACACATCCACCTGTGACAGGCTGAGGAGCCTCCTGGGAGAGAATGGCTGCCAACTGTGAGAATTTCTTTCTGCTGCGCTGGTGGCCCTTGGGGGCCCGTATCATTGTGCTGGGGGAAAGTAAATCTGCATATACAATGATGCTGATTTTACTTGTAGATTTGGGGACATTTTAAAGGTAGTGAACAAGCACAAATATATCATGGAGTAAAAGGCAACATTTGTACAAACTTTAAAGATAAAAAGTGACTTTTAGCACATTCTTTGTGTGAGGCAGGCCTGTCCCAGATCCATCCCTAGGTCATCCCTGGTTCTGCTGTCCTCTGTCATTAAGATGTGTTGGTTGACAAGTGTCCTAGGCAAGGCAGGAGGCAGGCCCTGTCAAACCTGTAGCCAGGAGCAGAGCCATAGTCATTGGAGGGGAAAGGGATGCTGAGCCCTGTAGTCTCCATCACTTGATCTGCCTCCCAGCTCTGCTGTCCCATGAATTCTCATCTGAGCAGGGCCTGTGGGTGGAAACAGGAAACATCATTTCTGTAGCACTTTGCATCACCTGAGCAGCATGGCTTTGAGATTGCCATGACAAAGGGGAACACCAGGGCACAGGGGCTTGCTCTTCCCCTCTGCCACAGACCACCAAGCAGCCTGGCGTCTTCTGGTGGATTCAGTGGTGGAGACTGAAGTCTGACTTTGCAGGAAGTAGAGGTGGGGTGTAGCAGGGGTGGCCACATTGGGAAAGGTACTGGCCTTGTTGTGAGTCTGTGTGAGGTGTCCTTTAGAGATTCCCAGAAACTGGATGGGAGGGGAAGGTGGAGTTTGTGGATGGGTGAAGTCCTGAGCTAGCTGAGGACCAGGGAGTGTGGCGAGAGCCTGTGAGCATTCGGCTGAGTGCTATTTACTTGCCGCCTTTGCTATAGGAGCACTCGGGGTCTGGAACCTCTGCTTCCATTTGTTTCTCCCAGATCCCTTGAGGCTTATGGAAGCTGTAGTAGAGTGTTTTAAATGTTTCAAAAACTCTAATGGAAATCATAAAACATCTGTTTTCTGCTTTCTGCATTCCCGGTTATAGATGTGTTTGATTAATTAATCATGAGGAAATGAATTAATTATTTCTTAATGATTACAGTCTCTTTGGCAGACAGCATATTTCAAGTCAAGGGAGATTGGACAGTAAAATAATAAAGATGGGTCTTGATGTTGACTAGGTTGGGAAGTGGCACAGCGCCAGAAACCTTTTAGGATTGTTCCCAGCCCGGAACACCTTCCAGGATAGGGCGGCACAGTCTAGAGCTGCCAGAGGCTGGTGGGACCCATGGTACAGCAGGAGAGATGGAGCGGAACAGATGTACAGCCTTTTGTCCCCATCTCTGCAGACTCAAGAAGAGCAAGAGGTGGCATGTGTGAGAGTCACATTAGGGGATCCCATGTCTCTCTTCTGAGTCTTTAGGCCCAAGACAGACACTTTTTAAAGGGGCAGCATGCCTCCTGAAAGAAACAGGATTGTTCAGCCCTGTGGTTCTCAAACTGGTCTGCATTAGAATCCCTGGGAGGATTTTTTAAAATGCAGACAAATGGGCCCAACTCCCAGAGTTTCTGATTCGGTAGGTCTGGGGAGACCAAGAATTTACATGTCTAATAAGTCCCAGGTGAAACAGCCACTGCTGGTCCAGAGGTACCACACTTTTTTTTTTTTTTTTTAAGATGACCGGTAAGGGGATCTCAACCCTTGGCTTGGTGTTGTCAGCACCATGCTCGGTCAGTGAGCCAACTGGCCATCCCTATAGAGGATCGGAACCCGTAGCCTTGGTGTTATCAGCACCGCACTCTCCCGAGTGAGCCACAGGCCGGCCCCCAGAGGTACCACACTTTGAGAAACCCTCTTTTTTCCCCATTGACTCTGTTGACCTGAAAGAAACTGAGCACAAACAGACAAAGCATAGGATTTATTGAGCCAATGTGACAATTGCAACCGAGGAAACGCATAGGTCAGGTCACCCTGAGGAATGCGCTCCCAAGACGGCCAGCAGAGCTGAGCATTTTATAATCACAAGAAGGGGGAAGAATCAAAGGAGAGAGAGAGGACAGCCCTGACTTATCACTTCATCAGTTTTTCTACTGGCTGTTCATGACATGTAGATTTGGGATTGTTACCAGGTTACAACCTACATGCAGAGGTCTAGGGTAAGGGTTACAAGAGGCATTCTAGGCCATTTTATGACTTTCTGGTGCCATCACCTCTGTTTCTGAGTGAAAATGGTCATGTGAGAATGTTTTCCAGGACATGCAGATGTGAGTACTCACGTATCCCAGATCTCCCAAGGCGCTGCAATCTAGNGTGAGCCAACTGGCCATCCCTATAGAGGATCGGAACCCGTAGCCTTGGTGTTATCAGCACCACACTCTCCCGAGTGAGCCACAGGCCGGCCCCCAGAGGTACCACACTTTGAGAAACCCTCTTTTCTCCCCATTGACTCTGTTGACCTGAAAGAAACTGAGCCCAAACAGACAAAGCATAGGATTTATTGAGCCAATGTGACAATTGCAACCGAGGAAACGTATAGGTCAGGTCACCCTGAGGAATGCGCTCCCAAGACGGCCAGCAGAGCTGAGCATTTTATAATCACAAGAAGGGGGAAGAATCAAAGGAGAGAGAGAGGACAGCCCTGACTTATCACTTCATCAGTTTTTCTACTGGCTGTACATGACATGTAGATTTGGGATTGTTACCAGGTTACAACCTACATGCAGAGGTCTAGGGTAAGGGTTGCAAGAGGCATTCTAGGCCATTTTATGACTTTCTGGTGCCATCACCTCTGTTTCTGAGTGAAAATGGTCATGTGAGAATGTTCTCCAGGACATGCAGATGTGAGTACTCACGTATCCCAGATCTCCCAAGGCGCTGCAATCTAGCCAAGCTGGTCAGAGCAGCTTTTCTTGTCAACTCCTTCTCAGTGTCCCTCTTCCACAGTTTTTTCATCCCCATTCCCCATCCCAGCTTTTCATTTTCCCCTTAACCATTTTATTTCCTCAATCCTTTCCCCTCCCTGCCATCCTCTCCTGCTTCCTCCCTCCTTCTTCATAACCAGCCCCAGCAATTTCCCCCACTGCACCTGACTTTCTTTCTAAACTTCGAAGAACTCGATTTTCTTGAAAATTGCAATGCAAAAGAGACAGGAGGGAAAAACAGTCCATCCCCTATCTGGCCAGGACACCGGTTGCAGGCGATCTGTGACAGTGTGGGCCAGCCAGGACGTGAGGTTCCTCCCAGCTGATAGAGCCTCCGGGGGCTGGTGCAGCCTGGTCCTGACTCCCGGTGACAGTAGGACGAGGTTTGCTTTCCTATGCCCAGGGATAGGGTTGGGAAGATGGGGTCACCCAGAGGGCAGCTTTCGGATAGGTGAAAGTTCAGTATCAGAAATTCTTTCAGGTAGAAGTTCTAAGATTTGAGCCTGCATGCATCAGACTGCCCTGGAGGACTTGTTAAACAGCCATTGCCTGCCCTGCCCTCAGAGATGGTCTTTTAGCAGGTCTGGGATAGAGGTTGGGTGACCAACCATCCTGGTTTGCCCAGGACCAAAGAGGTTCCCAGGATGCAGGACTTGCAACACTAAAACCAGAAAAGTCCTGGGCAAACTGGGATGAGTTGGTCACTCTACCCAGGGCTGAAGACCTTGCATTTCTAACAAGTTCCAGGTGAGGCTGGTGCTGCTGGTCCCTGGACTGCACTTCCCAGGCAGCTGCAGAGGCCTAGAGCTGGGTGTTGTGGCCCTGGACTCTCTTCAGAGTGACAGGCTCCTGGCGGGGACCAGAGTTGAGACTCCGAATAGCTGCAGTCAGGGAGGTAGATGTGGACTTGGGCAAGGATGGCCCCAGAGTCCAAGATTGATGGGGGTTAGGAAGGAAGAATAGTCAGAAAGATGGGGTCAGGGGTGAGAGGACATCCGAGCTGAGACTGTGTGTGTTGGGGGCATACCCCAGTGCATAAAATCTGGGGGGTTTCTGTCCTCCTCACTGTGGGATAGGCCTGTGGCTTGGGCCAGAAGTGAAGCTGGGTAAAGAGAAAAAAGTTGTTCCTGGAGCTAGGGCTAGTGCCGGAGCAGCCAATTTGGGGAAAGAGAAGCAAGAAAGGAGAGAAATAGAATAATTGTAAACTGGACGCCTATATTTGGGAAGCAGAGTTAGTCCAAGTTTTGTGTCTAAGCTGTTGACTTGTAAAATAGTGCATAGAGTCTATATGCTAATTATTTCTTCGCATACTGACTTGGGAGTTTTGGGGCACATGGCCCAGTGCAGTGTGAGGCGTTGCAGAGAGGTGGGCTGGGGCATGGTGGGAGTCTGTACTCTACTACCCGCTCCCTTCTCTAAAAGTTACCAGCTTCACATGCTAAAGGACCTTCTAGTAGAAGCAGTCTTTGGGACCCAGGAGGAATGAGGCCTGAGGTGACTGTTGAATAAAGCGGAGAATAAAAGCCTGAGACCATATAGCTGCTGTGGAGTCAGTGACCGCTGGACCTTCTCTTCGTTTCATCCACAAAACCTTGGCATTGCCAGGCTCATATTCAGCTTTGCTTTTCTGAGCCTTTCATCCCAATGTCCCGGACAAGGGGCAATTTATTGTTATCCTTGCTTCCTGGCTGGCCCCTATCAAGAAACTTCTAGGAGTCTTGGAAGAACCAATCCAGCTCACAAACAAGTTGATTCAGGTATTAATTGGCACTTACTCTTTCATTTTTCTGCAAGATTATCACTGTGTCTACTAGGAACTAACACAGTCCAAGTCTATGCCGGTTGCTTCCGAGTGCTGAGATGCAGATCTCAGTATCACACTGAGCTTTTATTTATTTATTTTTTTGAAATCCAGTCTAACCCTTCTTATAGCTCTTCTTGCCTGAGAACAAACACAGACTGCGGGAAGATGAAGGAAGTGGAATGTACCTGTGTGAAGCATCTGTTTCAGAGCAAAGCTGGTCTGCCTGATCCCCTTTACGCTTATGGTTGGTTCTTACACAGAAGGCTCTTTGGCCCTTCATGCAAATACATTTCTGAGCCTGCCTCAGCAGTGGGAGGTTCAGGTTGTGATCCAGCCAGGATAAGCTTCCCTTCTCCAATCTACTGTGATTTCACTGAGAGATGAGTTGAATTGAGGGGCTTTGAGGCTACTGATTGGGGGTGGGCTTCCCTTCCATCTGGTAATCTCCCCTGGGCTTTGGTGCCTCCTTGTTAGTCATGTCTGTAATAAACCGTGGAAAAGAGGTTGTGTAAAATGCAGACTTGATTATTAGTGGCCGACTTTACATTATTAGTAGCTGACTTTATGTAGCTTTAAAAATGACAGGTCCTATGGTCCTGGAATCATTACTAGACTGAGGAGATGACCTAAGATTTACAGCTCAAGATTTTAATTTCTACAAAGGGGAAATGATACATTCTAAGGTATTTGCCAATTCAGGAGGTTGCAGAAGTCTCAGAGGCCAATGCTGGGTCAAATTTGATATTCCTGGTTGTGAGGTCATTATTATTATCTCCTTATAGGTGAGAACCACCTGTATGGTCACTCAGCCTGTAAGTGGCAGAGTGCACTGAGTTCATGTCACTGAAAAAGCCCAGCTGCTTCCCGGGAGAATAACCAGGAAGAAGGGCCACGGAGATGGGCCTGGAGGGCTGTCCCATGCCCAGCCCCTTGAGAGAACTTTCTGTGAGGACAAGCCGGGTCAGGTCTAGCCAGGCTCCATGTGGCCCTGTCTGGTGGAAGCATAGCCCCTCCTGTTTTCTCCTCCATCTCCAAGCTGTGCTCAGTGCTCTGGCATCCGAAGTGACACAGAGCAGTGTGGAGGCCTGCTCACCCTGGGCATACGCAGGTTGATGCTGAAGTGTGAGAAGTGTGACTCACCTGTGCATGAGCATGTCTCACTTCCTCTGGCTGAGGCCCTGCTTGTGTCCTTGTTCTGTCTGAGGCTCAGCAGGGCTGGGGAGAAGCCAGCCAGCCATTTATGGAGGGTAAAGAGGACTTGACTGGCAGCCTGGAGACCTGGGCTCCCGACCTAGATCTGCTGCTTGAACTTGGGGAAGCACCTTCTAAGGGTGCCAGTTTCTCCATCTCTAAAATGATGGGCTTGCTTGAGATCTTCATTCTTCAATGTGTCACGGGGACAAGCAGAAGCTGCAGCATCACCTGCAAGTTTGTTAGAGATGCAGAGTCTCAGGCCGCTCCCCAGACCTACTGAATTTGAATCTGCATTTAACAAGATCCCCAGGTGGTTTGCAAACAGTTGGAAAAGTGCTTCTCTGTGATTTCTAAGATTGCATTTGGGCTTGTGTTCTCTAATTCTGTACCACAGGGAGTCTCTGAGCACTGTCCTTGCAGATACTCAGTTGTGGACCCAGCTTTCCCCAGAGGGACTACCCTCCAGTTTCCACGTGCACTGCCTGGTCGTGCCTCCTGGTTGTGCCTCCTCGGTTCTAGCTCTTAAAGGTGATTGCTGGGTAGCTGATGATAAATTCCAGAAGTCCCTCTTCTGTGGGCCTCCCTTTTCTATCCGCAGGCTAATTCCAGGGCTAGCAGGTAACCAGCTGAAACTGAATCTAATTCACTCCCTACTCCTATTATTACAGATTTATTCTATACTCATTCTCCAAAGCAGTACGTCCTCTAATTCAGGAGTCCAACAAATGCCCTATATGGAGAACCATCGTGTATGCATTTAACTGCATCTAACTCGCATGCTAACAGCTAGACAGAAGAGGGAGGAAGGAGGATGTAGTGTGGGAAATTCCCTGGTGTGAGTGGGAAGGTGAGGCCAGAATCCGCGGCTGCTCAGCTAGTCTCAGCTCTCCCAGCCTCTCTCAGATGTGAACACGTGCTCTGGGCTGACTGTGATCCTAGTTTTTCAAGGTTTGTATATTTTGAACAGCACGGTTGCTGCCAACTATTGCATTTGGAACCCAGCCAAAGAACAGAAAACAGTTCCATGTGTAGAATTAAAAAAAACAACAGTGTTGGTCTCATGAAGAGAAGTTACATGGCTTCCAACAACAGTGTCTTCCTAAGGAATTTTTAAGGGTGATTTTGATAACATGTGACTTTTCCTTTCCTGCTAACTTTACAGCCCCAAGTAAGAGAAGACAGCCCCTCAGAGTATGTAGTCAGCTCAGACACACAAGAAATTTCCCACTGGGAAGATCAGTAGGATTACCAGTGAGGATCACTGAAGAAGGTTCTGAGTAGGAAGGGAATCTTTCTTCTTAATGCCTTCACTAGGCTGTTCTTTTATGGTATCTCTTCAGGTTTCTGAGTCCAGCCTAATTCTGAGAAGCCAGGCTGGTGGCTGAGTGCAGAGACGCTGGAAAATTCCATGGTGTGGGGATAAGCCGTGTCCTGTCTCCATCACACTGTGCTCTATGCGTTCCTTCCTTGGAGGTGCTGTACTGAATGAGGAACTCCAGGATTTGCACCGAGGCAGGGTAAACTAATGGGAAGAGGATGCCCTGAAAGTGGGAGTATGAGAATTCTTATGAGATCATGCAGACTCAGAAATACGTTACATTACGTTAAAGCATCAGGCAAATCTACTTCTTTATTTAGGTAATTACCAAGAAACACATACACTTTTAGGGTAACACATAAATAAAAAGTACAAAATTAGACTGGGGGAAATATAAATTAGTGGGCAGGTCCAGTGTGGGGGACGAAGCCGAGCGCGTCGATCTGACCAGCCTGTGAAGGTTGCCCTAGAGTTGCTACAGTTGGGCTGCACTTGACCAGATGCAATTTGTGATAAAAAACAAAGTCCTGCCCTTAAAGTCATAGCATGCATGACATAAAAATAGCACAGCAGAGGCCTAGCTCACTTGTCAGAAAAATGCCTGGAGGGTTTCAGCTGACTCAAAGCTCAACAGGAGCCACGGGCATGGCCTGGCTGTGCCAGTGGGTAGGGCTGCATTAATAGGGCACAGTGTGTCTCCGCTGAGGAGGAGAGTCCTCTTGGACATGGCACTGGCTGTGCATTCGCCTTTGCAAGCAACATACTGCAATATGCTATCCTGTGCCAACCAAATGGCATCAAAGGATGGAGAAGGTGGAGGCCTCCCGGGGCTCACACAATCTATCCATAGAGCCGAGGTGGAGAGAGAACAACAATGCTGTGTGATCCGTGCTTGCAGGAGATCCTGCTTGAACTTTTGTGCTTGGTTCTGATAGTTTTTCAAAAGAACATTGACAAGAGAACAGCAGAGGGTGAGACTTCTCTTTTGGTGTCTAAGCTCCCTGCAGGGCTGCTGCCATAAACGACTCACTGGGGGAACTTCAGAGCATTTCAAGCCTTCTATAAATAGCTGGGGTGGTGGCGGTGATGTTCACAGCCTGTGCAGGGGTGCTGGGCTCATGGAGCCTAGAACCTGCCAGAAGCCTGGCATTCACAGCCACTCACGGGTGTTCTTGCGGGAGCTTTGAAAGCCTCAACACTGCAGCCTCTGGTTCCTCCTGGATCCTGTTATTAGAGGTGCTACAAAGAGAAGGCATCTTCTTGGTTCGATTCTTCTTCATTTGACAGGACCTGTGTTGAACACACAAAAATGAAATATATCAGCCCAAGACTCAAATACACCATTTCAAGCCCATGGGTGGTGTCATAAGCATAGTATTTGGAGTCACCCAGATTTAGGTTTGAATTCTAGTGCTTGGTCTAGCCCTGAAACCACTTGGAAACTGTTTCCTTTGCCTATAAAATAGGGATTTGAATCTCTAACAGAGTTGTGAGCACTGAATGTGATCATGAAAATAAACGATGGGCCCAGTAAAGACCAAGATGCTCATCAAATCTTAGTTCCCTCTCCCCACCCTCCTTGCAGGCGAAACTAATACATCTCTCTGGGGTCTGGATTGTGACCCCTACTTCCATTTTCTCTGACCCCTAGATCCATTTTCATGTGTAACTTCGACATCCTCTTCCTCTCCTCCATTCTTCTCTTCAATTTTCTGTATCCCTCCCTCTAAAGAACTTCTGCCTCAAGCCAGCTGTGCCATCAGGCTATTACCCTGCCACTTAATTTCATCACCAGATATTTCAAAGACTGATCTGCACTCCCACCTCATACGTCTTAACAGCCACTCCGTAAATCACACTCATCTGATTCCTGTCCCTACCATTTATTTACTAGTGAAGGCACATTGCCAAGTCTGACCACCTCGCTCAGGCTTCAACCTTCTTCACAGCTCTGAAGCGTTGAAGGTCAGTCCCCCCCACTCTTGATATTATGTCCCCCTTTGTCCTCTCTGCTACCTGCACAGGACCACTCCATTATTATTACCGGGAACTTCCACTGGGACTCCCCAACCTGCCTTTCTTCTCCTGTTCCCAAAATGCAGGCACGGCCCAAGGTTCTGACCTTGGCTTCTGTGGGAAACATAGTGTCTAGGCCAGGGGTCGGCAAATATGTTGTGGAAAGGACCAGGGAGTAAATATGACAGGCTTGGCAGGCCACATGGTTGCTGTTACAATTATCTGACCCTGCCCTGGTAGCATAAAGCAGCCATGGTCAGTACCTAAGTGAATGAGCTTAGCTGTGTTCCAGTAAAGCTTTACTTACAGAAACAGGAGAGGGGCCAGATTTGGCTCTCAGGCTGTAGTTGCCAACCCTGGTCTAGTGGAAAGATATGAACAATACGATCAGATAGACCCGCTTTCATAGTCTGGCTCCATCACTGTCCAGCTCCACTATGCTGGACAAATTTCTCAACGTAACCTTCCTTCCTTCCATTCTGCGCACAATGCCACGTTCTCTTCCTTGAGCAGAGCTTGGCCGTGTTGCCCTCCAGTCTAATGTCATCGAAAGCTCCTCCTTCCTTACCAAATCCCCACCTGGTGCTCAAAGTCCTGCTCGGTCAGGGCCGGCACTGAAGACCCCAGTCCCCAGTCACATGTCTGCTCAGCCCTCCCAGGTCACTCATTCTTTTATTTCTGCAGTCCTCCCCTCTGCCTGCATGGCCCTCCCTGTGCCATCTCTGCTTGTCACGTTGTTACCTGTTCCTCAGGAGCCAGGCCAGACATCCTGTGCCTGGCACAGCCCGCGCCCCCGGGCCAGGTGGCTCTGCCCTCCCTCAGCACTGCTGTCCCCGCCCCAGCAAGACCGGCTGATCTCCAGGAATTCATTCCCCGAGTGCTTATGCCAAGCGCTGGGTGCTCGCTTTACCTCGCCCTTCATGTTAGAGACCCCTGGAGAGATCAGAGAAGCTTTTGGCCACCTACACGGCCCCCCACCGCATCTAGGCAGGCATGGGCACGGTGAGCACTGGCAGGGGCCTTTCACTGGCTCACTTTGAACCGCCTCGGCAGCTCCGCTGGCCTTCTCCATGCAGAGAGGAGAGTCTGCGTGTTGGAAAAAGTTGTGGGGGGAGGAACAAGTGTGGCTGTCCAGGACTGGGGACTGTGAGCCTTCCACGCCCTGTGGCTTCCGTTGTGGGGTGATGGGTGTGTCTGTGTCTGTGAGTGCGTTTCTGGGTGTGTATGTGGAAGGTGTGGGGTGTGTGTGTGCATAGTGTGGGTGTGGGTGTGGAGGACTTGTGAGTTGGGCTTGTGTGAGCATGTGCGGGGCGTGTAGGGCTGTGCGTGAACACGTGTGTGCAGTGGGGGAGGGATGCGTGTGTATGTGAGGGGGGTGTTCCTGTGTTTGTCAGGTGAAGAAGGGAAATCTCTGTGTGTGTGTGTGTGTGTGTGTGTGTATTGCTGGGGCATGTAGTCTTTTTTTTTTTTTTTAAAAAGATGACCGGTAAGGGGATCTGAACCCTTGACTTGGTGTTGTCAGCACCACGCTTTCCAAGTGAGCTAACCGGCCATCCCTATATAGGGATCTGAACCCTTGACTTGGTGTTGTCAGCACCACACTCTCCCAAGTGAGCCATGGGCCGGCCCTTGGGGTGTGTAGTCGTGGACAAGAGTTCTCACCTGACTGGGCCTGGAGACTTATCTCCATCTGTGGGAAATGCCCAGCAAGAGGAAAATGGAGCAAACAAAGGTCCTGAAAATAAAGCAACCAAGTGATAAAATCAAATGGTGGGATGTCTCGCTGGGGACACAGTCGGGCTGTAAAAAGGAGCCACTTGTCCTGAAACTTCTGGGGGCTTTGGGGTTTGGTGGCCAGGCTGCCCTCTAGCCTCCGGGGAACCGTGCAAGCAGCAGGCCGAGGGCTGGCAGGAGGCCAGGCCCCTGCTCCGTCCTGAGTCGGGTTCTGTATGGGACCAGGAATGTGACCTCCTTATCTCCAGGGCAGATCCTATCAGCCTCATCTTACTGAAACTTTGAAGGACATGCTAGGAATTGTGGCGTCAGGCTCTGAACTCAGGAGTCCACATGCTGTTCTTTGCTTTTACCCCACTCTGAGAACTGCAGAGCTGGTGAAGCCAGTTACGATCTGCTGTAAATCATGAATACGATGGGCGATTACACGAGGCCAAAGGGCATGGGACGTAAGGGAATTGGTATGTTTCAGCATCAGAAGCTTGTGTTCACGTGGAGGCCTACATGCGAGTCCAATGGGTGAGACTGCCGAGCACCCCGCTGTTCTGGGTGAACGAGTGTGTTGTGGGGTGGGTGTGACTGCTGGATTCCTGCCCCCTCACTCTGCTCCAGCCCTTCACCCCCTTCCTGGGGTCTTCACAGAGCGCACTTTGAAACCTCCCCTGGAGACCAAATCTCTCATCCTAAAGGGAAGTAAAATGACTTGCCCAAGGTCATGGGTGGGAGCTGGTCTCCATAAGAGAGCAGCTTCCTGAACAGCCAGGTCCATCTGTCACTAACCTGTCACTCTGGGCCAGCCTGAGATGTTGCATGGGACTCAGGGACAGAGGGAGCCTCTGTGAGAGTCTCTGGGACAGTGATTCTGGGGACTGAAAAGGTGAAAGTGCTGCTTGCATGCCTGCCTGTATTCAACAAAAAATACAATGGATCTCACAATTCCCGAAGTCCGTTTGAGCCTGGGCAAAAGCCTGGCATTCTAGAGCAGCGTTCACTCTCACACCTACTGAAAACTCTTAACACCGCATGCCACCTTCACAATTGATCACGATGCTTAGTGTGTCTACCTTGGAGGAAGGTCTCAGCCACTGCTATGTTCCAGGTACCTGCCTCATGACTGAGGCTTAGCAGAGTGCCCTTGCTTTATGTAGTCATCACTTGCCTAGTGCTGAGCAAATATGAATCCACTTAATCTGTGCAGCATCCTTATGAGGTAGGGGCTGTTAGCACCATCTCCGTTTTATAGATTTGGAAACTGGAGCATGGAGAGGTTAAGTCACTTGCCCTGGGTCACATAGCTAGGAAGGAACAAAACTGGGTGTAAACCATACAGTCTGGGTATGGCCCACACTCTTCACCCGTGGGCTGCTGAACTTCTGTTCAAGGCGGGAAGGATGTACAGGGCAAGGAGCCTCACCTGGGGGACTCCATGCTATTTGGGCACATGTCTTAGCTTCCCAAATGGCTTTCGACTGGTAATAATACTTTTTTTTTTTTTTTTTTTTAAAAAAA
>NW_007738604.1:0-5872 GCF_000696425.1 Galeopterus variegatus | reverse complement strand
TCACTTGCCTAGTGCTGAGCAAATATGAATCCACTTAATCTGTGCAGCATCCTTATGAGGTAGGGGCTGTTAGCACCATCTCCGTTTTATAGATTTGGAAACTGGAGCATGGAGAGGTTAAGTCACTTGCCCTGGGTCACATAGCTAGGAAGGAACAAAACTGGGTGTAAACCATACAGTCTGGGTATGGCCCACACTCTTCACCCGTGGGCTGCTGAACTTCTGTTCAAGGCGGGAAGGATGTACAGGGCAAGGAGCCTCACCTGGGGGACTCCATGCTATTTGGGCACATGTCTTAGCTTCCCAAATGGCTTTCGACTGGTAATAATACTTTTTTTTTTTTTTTTTTTAAATAAAAGATGACTGGTAAGGGGATCTCAACACTTGACTTGGTGTTGTCAGCACCACGCTCTCCCAAGTGAGCTAACCGGCCATCCCTATATAGGATCCAAACCCATGGCCTTGGTGTTATCAGCACCACACTCTCCCAAGTGAGCCACAGGCTGGCACTAATAATACTAACTCTAACCTGTGCTGTGCCCAGGGTGGTCTTTTGGAAACATAGATCCAATTATGTCAAGCCCCTACCCCTGCTTACATCTCTTCAGTGGCTTCTTATTCTTAAAGTAATGCCCAAAATTTTTCAGAGGGCCCTAAAGGCCCTGCTACATTTCGCCTCTGCCTACCACAGGGTCCTCACTCTCTGCTGCACCTTCTCTCTGCCCTTTGATCTCCCTGCTGTCTTTTATTTCCTGCTACCCCAGGACCTATGCCCAAGCCATTGCCTCTCCCCAAAAGACTTTCCAGTCAGCTCCTTTTCTTCCTTTGGTATTCAGCCTAACATCACCTCCTCCATGAAGCCTTCCCTGACTCCACCTTCCGGGTCAGTTTCTCTGTTGAACATCCTTGCGGCACGATACTCTTCTTCCTGGTCCTCACCTGACTTTGACATTGTACTTCTGTTAGTGTGGCTGTTTGGTTAATGACTGTCTTGCTTCCCAAGAGTAGAGACCCTGTACATCCTGTTCTTCACGGTATCCCATGTGCCTTGCACAGTGCCTGACACATTTGGGTAAACCAGCAAACAAATTGGGGTCCCTTCTTGCTTTAAAGGTTCATGATACAAAGTGTGAGCTGACCCTACCGCTACCAAATTGAAAGATACCAAGGTGCTCAGGATTTGGGCCCTGGGTCAGTTTACTAACCCCAGATTATGTGTTTAGTACCAACGCTTGACATTCATAAAAACCACATCGTTTGCAAAGAGCCTTTTCCTGCCTTACCTCTTTGCTGTTTTTCAGCAGCAAGGACAGGGAGTATTATCCTCATTTCAGGGGTGGGAATACAGGCTTCGAGTGTGATGCGGCCTGTCCACCGTCACCAGCTAACAAGTGGTGAGGTCAGTCAGGACCCAGGTGCACGGACGTCTCACCTCTTTCCACGTGGTCTGCTGGGTACACGTTTACCTTGCTCTACCAAAACCTCCTCAGTTTGCTGCCTTCCTCTCAGTTCTGAGGGTCAGATGTAACCTCTCAGAAAAGATACAATTTTACTTCCTTCTTCCTACTCAGCAATGACCTTTGATCCTACACCATGTAATCAAAAGGGAGTGCCAGGCTGCACCTGAGTGCAGGTCCTGGGGAGAAGGGTGCGATGATCAAAGCACCCAGGGCTCCGATTTCAGTCCCCTGGGGCAGCTGCCCATCTCTAGTTCAGGGTTGTAAGGGCCAGATCAGCACTATCTTTTGGGCTCCACCTCTATGCGAAAACTCATAACCGTCTGCCTCTTTGGTTACATGCAGTCAACTGAGCCGCTCGCCTTCTGTGATGTACAGCTTGGCCGATGACACCCATGAAGCCAAAATCTCTTGACTTCTGGATCCCCCAGGCTGGCCAGGGCACATGTGTGGGCCGCCTGTGAGCATGTGTGAGCCGCCTGTGAGCATGTGTGAGGAGGGTGGGCTGGGGGCGCTGCTGACAGAGGAGGCAGGTCCCGACCCCCTCCTTGGAGCCCAGCAGGCAGGGGCAAGGAGAGAGCAAGTGAGTAGGGACATTCTGGGTGGTTCTGCTCTGCTCCCACCAAAGCTCAGCACCCCCCTCTCCCCACCCTGCAGGGGAATACAAGGGCACAGGCAGCCTTTGCGAACTTTCTATCCTGTTCTGGCACTCAAGGGTTTTCTCCCCAGCAGAGGTTCTCCCCAGCAGAGAATCAAGGTGGGCTGTTTTCTCCCAAGTTCCAAGCTGAAGGGATAGCTTCCCATTCTGCATGGCAGAAGCAGAAGGGGCCGAAGAGACCCTCTCTCCAGCCTCTGTGAGGAAAAGTGTCCTTACCCAGAGGAGAAAACACCTGCCCACATTCTTCCAGCTGGTCCACTGTAGGACTGACCTGAATGAAGGGATAGCTTCCCATTCTGTATGGCAGAAGCAGAAGGGGCCGAAGAGACCCTCTCTCCAGCCTCTGTGAGGAAAAGTGTCCCTACCCAGAGGAGAAAACACCTGCCCACATTCTTCCAGCTGGTCCACTGTAGGACTGACCTGAGCCCAGGTTTACACTGTCCCCAGCGGGGTGCAGTCATCTGGCTGTTTGCCCACTCAGCTTCAGGAGGCCCTGGCTAACCCCTGCCCGTCCGAGCCTCCATGGCCACCCTGCCAGGCAGGTCTTGTGTACACTCACCTTGTCCCAGTGGGGCATCCGGTGGGAGCTGCACCTGGTGGGAGCTGCATCTGGTCGCTGCCTGACAGTCCCAAGTTCACAGACATGCTGCATACGGTGCCCAAGTCCCTTCTCCTCTGCCCAGGCCAAACTACAAGTCCAGCTTATCAAGGGACACCTCGATGTTGAAGGTATACCAGGCGATCCAGAACAGCAGGCTGAAGGCCAGCATCAGGGCCCCCGTGTAGACCAAGAAGTCCCAGAAAGTCAGTGTGGCGAAGATCCCCAGCAGCAAAATGACCAGGCCCACAGCGTCAAGCAGGAGGGCGAGGATGAAGAAGACAACGCAGCGCCCGAGATGGCATCTTCCCCATGGCTGCCCCAGGAGCATTGCCCGGGAGGAGCTGGAGGAGCCCAGCCGCTCTCCCGGGGGTGATTTGCATGGGAGGGTGCCGTCCTGCCTGGGCTGCCTTCTCTCCCCGCTGGGTGTGAGCAAATGAGAGAGCCGGCACGCCTCGGAGCCACAAGGAAGTACACGTGGGTCTCCCTTTATGAGTTCGCAGCCAGTGGGGCAGGATATTTCTTAACTGTTTCATGGCTCAGGAATGATCCCAGCCAAAATAATCTGACATCACTGTTAATTGGGCTGGTTATCACTAGGACTGTGCAGCAGGGGAGTCAGGGTGCCCTGGGGTGAATCTGCAGTGTCAGGGGTCCCGTGGCCCCGGAGGAGGGACTGTCCTGTGCCTTGTTCTCTCACATGCAAGCCAGAGAGCTTGAGCGTCCTGTTTCTGAGACACAGTTGGAATCATCTGATGTGATAGGGTGGGCGTTCCCCCCCCAGTCTCCCCCCCACACTCTTCCTGGTAGAGAAAGGAGGTTTTATGTAAAGGACGTGGACAAGAGTTTGTTGACATCAATAGATTTTGAAATGATGCTGTAAGAGTTGGTCAATATTAGTAAAAGAAATTTTGTCTACCATGTAGATTCTCCACTCTGAAGACCAGAGGTCCTGAGCTTCCTATGACAATGGGCAGAAGGCAGGCTTGGGAAAGGGGCAAAGATGAAAAACACCGCATGAATACAGAAGAAAACAGGGAGAGGAGGGACTTCCAGCTTCCGGCCTCTGTCTGCAGTAGCCTCGGGGTGGACCGAAAGGCAACTCCCAGGCAAAAGTCAAGAGGTGTTCACATGGCCCATTGGCCCTGTGTTTTCTACACTGACTTCGTGTTTGCTGTGTCTCATGATGGGCCACAGCCGTGTGCTCTTCCAGACACTGCTCGTATCCCTGAAGGGTTATGTACAAAATGGGGAGACCTTATCCCTGTGGCCACTCACTGGGTGTGTGGAGTGAACATCAGATGAGAAGCCCTTGGTCACCTCTGCAGAGCTGCTGGACAGCCACCCCTCTGTCCCTGATTCACAGTGGGGCCTGGAACAAGGCACCAGACCTCTGTGGACCTCAGTTTCCTCAGATAAATGATGCAAATAATTTCCACTTTCTCTTTTGCCTTCCCCAGAGGGTGAGAATAANCAGATAAATGATGCAAATAATTTCCACTTTCTCTTTTGCCTTCCCCAGAGGGTGAGAATAAATAGGGAATGTTCAAATTGTGTTTCCTATATGTAAAATAAGCCAGGATAAGAGAGAAACTTTCAGAAAAAGTACTGGGGAAAGTAGGGTAGGTGGGTGCTTGAGGGGGAGATGATATAACCATACTTTTTAGGAGATGAAACATTATGAGACTTGACCCAAGCCAGGCAGGCAACCCAGAGCATCTCAGAGTGAGAAGCTTGGCCATTCTCCCTGCCCATATTTGCATGCTTTCCCCCGTGTGTCCTAGAAGGGGTGAGGTGCCCACACAGGAACCCCTCCCATTGCAGGGAAGTCATGACACCTCCTATCCATTGTCCTCCTGGGAGGAAGAGTCAGTGGACAGCAATGGCCTCTCCCCAGGGGCAGGTCAAGTACCCGCACTGTGGCTGTGCAGGGCTGGGCTGAGTGTCCTGGCCCAGCTGTGCACAAGTTCCCAGGAGCCTTTGCAGAGTTCTGTGTGTGTGTGGCTCTAGTCTATAGTGAACAAGAATTTTAATGCTAAAATTTCTATGTGCTGGAAAATCCCTTAGTCTTGGGTCAACAAGGATGGTTGGTCAGCCTACTTCCATCTGATGTGCTGTGTCAGAGAGAAGCTGGCGGCAAGAAAAGCTTCTCCCTGTGCCCTGCTTCAGGTCAACCTCTCTCAACAAGACCTGGAGCATCCCATGGAAATGCTGGTTCCTTACATTCTGGATCTCCTCAACATTTTTAGTACTGCTATTCATTCTCCTCTCTCTCTCGCTCTCTCTCTCTCTCTCTCTCTCTCTCTCTCTCTCGTTACCAGCCGAAATGCCATATTCATGAGCAAAAGGAACCAAATTGAAATCACTCACTATTTCAGTATCCAGAGCTACTTAGCATCAACTACTTGGTGTGCATCCTCCAGAACCATGAATGTCTCTCTTCTTCCTTACAGAAACGGGATGCATTGTCCTCTGGTTCTGCAGTCTGCCACTCCCTTCTCACACAATACATGGCTGTTTTTGCATGTTGCTAACTGTGCCCCCCCCCAAAGACCAGCCAAGCCATGAGGATCCCCTGCACACCTGCTGCCCCAGGTATCTTTCCTGCTCCTGCTTTCTGAAGGTACCTCTCCTGTGAGTCGAGGCACTCTGGGTATTTGCACAGCTGGGAGAGACTGGCTGGGGCGTTTGATGAAAAGCCAGGTGAGACTCGAGCCCTGGCATGGGGAAGGCTGGAAGAGGAGGAGGGAGACAAGAGAAAGGGGGAGAGTGGCTGGAAGCCTGGGAAACAGAAGGCACCCGGGCGGAGGCTGACCTGGGCAGGGCATCAACAAGAAGCGTTCTCCTGAACTGACACAGAACTGTGCACTGTGCCCCATTTTAGCTAGAAGGACACGCCACCCTCTTCTTCCCACAGAGATCTTTGATGAGTGGTTTACTTGCCAAGGCTAGCATCTGCTGTTGGAAATAGCTGCCATGGTTGCCAGGGCTGCTGTAACAAACTAGCTTGGTCTCGGTGGCTTGAACAACAGAAATGCATTGTCTCACAGTTCTGGAGGCTGGAAGTCTGAGATCGAGGTGTGGGCAGGGTTGGTTCCTTCTGAGGCTGTGAGGAGAATCATTTCCAGGCCTCCCTGCTAGCTTCTAGTGCTTTGCTGG
>NW_007738603.1:74747-81318 GCF_000696425.1 Galeopterus variegatus | reverse complement strand
AAACCACACTGAGATACCATCTCACCCTAGTTAGGATGGCCAAAATCCAAAAGACGCTGAACAATAATTGCTGGCATGGTTGCGGAGAAAAAGGAACACTCATACATTGTTGGTGGGAATGCAAAATGGTGCAATCCCTATGGAAAATGGTTTGGAGGTTCCTAAAACTGTTGTAGATAGATCTACCATATGACCCAGCTATCCCACTGCTGGGAATATATCCAAAGGAAGGGAAATCATCGAGTCGAAGGTATATCTGTTCCCCAATGTTCATTGCAGCACTCTTCACAATAGCCAAGAGCTGGAATCAGCCCAAATGTCCATCATCAGATGAGTGGATACGGAAAATGTGGTATATCTACACAATGGAATACTACTCAGCTATAAAAACGAATGAAATACTGCCATTTGCAACAACATGGATGGACCTTTGAAAGAATAATATTAAGTGAAACGAGTCTAGCAGAGAAAAAGAAATACCACATGTTTTCACTTATTGGAGGGAGCTAAAGGTGAATGAATCAATTAACACACATACACACACACACACACTCACACACACACACATACAAAGAAACAAACAACAACAACAAAAAAAAAAAAAAACCGGGGGGGGGGGGAGAGGAAGATATAACAACCACAGTTTTTTTTTATAAAGATGACCGGTAAGGGGATCTTAACACTTGGCTTGGTTTTGTCAGCACCACGCTCATCCAGTGAGCGAACCAGCCATACTTATATGGGATCCGAACCCGGGGCCTTGGTGTTATCAGCACCGCACTCTCCTGAGTGAGCCATGGGCCGGCCCTCAATTTTTTTTTTTTGAAGTTCTTACAAAAAGCAAATGGAGGGGACACACTTGGGGTGGAGGGGTGAGAGGGAAGAGGGAGGGAGGTTTCGGTGATGGGACATAATAATCAACTACATTGTATATTGACAAAATAAAAAAAATAGAAATAAAAAATAAATAAAATAAAAAAAGATGACCGGTAGGGGGAATCTTAACCCTTGACTTGGTGTTGTCAGCACCACGCTCTCCCAAGTAAGCCACAGGCCGGCCCTCAATTTGATTTTGAACAAAGGTGCCAAGACAATTCAATAGGGAAATACAGTTTTTCAACAAATGACAGTGGGATATCTGGATAACCACATGCAAATTCTTAGAAGAAAATATAGGACTAAATCTTTGTGACCTTGGATTAGGCAATCATTTCTTAGACACTCCACCAGAACCACAAGCAACAAAACAAACAATAGATTGAACTTCATCAAAAAAAAAAACTTTTGTGTTGTAAAGGAAGCCAACAGGAAAATGAAGAGATAGAATGAGAGAAAATATTTGCAGATCATATATCTGATAAGGAACTTCTATCCAGAATGTGGAAAGAACTCTAACAACTCAAAAATAAAAAGACATATAATCCAATTTTAAAATGGGCAAAGGATTTGAACAGATATTCTCCAAAGAAGATGTCAAAATGGCCAATAAGCACATGAAAAGATGCTCAACAACTTTAGTCATTAGGGAAATGCAAATCAAAATAAGATACCACTTCACACCCACTAAGGCGGCAGGAAGGATGTGGGGAAATTGGAATCTCACACATTGCTAAAGGGAAATATAAAGTGGTACAGCCACTTTGGGAAACAGTCTGGGCAGTTTCTCAAATGATTAAACTCAAAGTTGAAACCACATGACCCAGCAATTCTGCTCCTACCTTTATCACCAAGAGAAATTAAAGCATATGTTTACACAAAAACTTATACACGAATGTTCATAGCAGGAATATCCATAATAGCCAAAAAAGTGAAAACAACCCAAATGTCTATCAACTGATGAAACAAAATGCGGTGTATCCATATAACTGACTATCCAGCCATAAAAAGGAATGAAGCATTCATATAAGCTACAGCATGGATAAACCTCGACAACATCATGTTAGGTGAAAGAAGTCAGACAAAATAGCCACATAAAAAAAAAAAAAAAAAAAAAAAAATACACTCTGCAAATGCTGTTAAGTTTGCAATGAAAGATATACACTCCTGTTGCTTGTGTCAGTTTAAATTAGCACACCTGATTTCAATACACGAGTTTCCCTTTACAACAATGTGGAGCTATCTTCCTCAGGTTGAGGCTTTCCTTCTCCCATCCTTTAGTAAGAAACACATATGAATAGGCGTAGCCTGATTTACAATGCATATGGGAGTTGATTCAAAGAATTTTCAGCCCCCAGAACTTGATGTATCATGGGAATTATACATCCCATGTACTTTCTTTTAGCTGTCATTCTTAATGGTGTTTCAGAACATGTACTTGACAAATAATGCGGTGTATGGACTTCATTTTGATAGTTAAGTCACTTGACGGTCTTCAATAAAGTGCTTTCTGGGCCGGCCCGTGGCTCACTCGGGAGAGTGTGGTGCTGATAACACCAAGGCTCCGGGTTCGTAACCCATATAGGGATGGCCGGTTCGCTCACTGGCTGAGCGTGGTGCTGACAACACCAAGTCAAGGGGTAAGATCCCCTTACCGGTCATCTTTAAAAATATATAAATAAATAAATAAATAAATACAATAAAGTGCTTTCTAAGGAGGATTCTAAAGGCATCAAACACCAGCGAAAGTTTTGTTTATGTTTGGCGGCACCGATACACGGTTTGGGCACTCGAACCCAGCAACATTTCTCCGTCCCACCTTCTAAGGAATGTATGGAGGGAGGAAAGCCTAGCATCATCGGTGGCAGGAGAACACAGGCCCAGCCATGGAGAGCCCAGAAACGGGTGCTTTCTCCCTCATCCACCTCGCCTCCTCCCCACCGGCCTTCACTGCCTGGCTCCGCCCCCTAATTCTCGTTCCACTCTCATCCACGTCCCCTACTCCACAGGGAAGGATCAGCTGTACTCCTTCCACATCATGCTTTCTGGAAGCCTGATGGATCTTTCCAGACGTCTGAGTCCGTTCTGGAAGCTCAGCCGAAAGTCGAGTCCCTTTCTCAACCAAACCGCGTCCGCACTCGCCTCCTTGGGCCTGGCTCCGCCCCCTAAGTCTCCTTCCATTCCGTCATCCTCATCCCGTATGCCACACGGAATGATCAGTTCAACTATTCCCACATCATCCTTTCTGGCAGACTGATGGCTTAGTCCCAGATGTCTGAGTAGGATCTGGTAGTTGGGCGGAATGCCGATTCACTTTCTCAACCAAACCGCGTCCGCGATCTCCTCCTACAGCCTGGTGGAAATGCCCGAGATTGACTCTCTCTTCTGCCCTCAAAAGTCAAAAAGCTTCCTCATGTAAGACAGCAGCTTCAGAGGCCTGTCCAATCACCTATCCCCTTGGCCCTTACCCATTTGTGAAGCCGGTATGAGCTAATATTACTCGATATGATTTTGGAGAATCCAACCTGTCTGCCACAACAGCACCACTCAAAAGCCTCCCGTTGGGACCGGTAACCAAGCAGCAGGTCTAAACACGAGTGAGCATTCGCACCGAGCCCTGGCGCCCAAGCGTTCTAAGAGGGTGCGTGCAGGGGCCACGGAAGGACCAATGGTTGATGAGTGACGTCAGCAGTCACTAGGTAGATTGAATGTTCGTTCTCATTCGCTATTTGTGGCCATGGCCAAACATCATTTCTACCTAACATTGGGTCTGGCTACGCCCCCTACTTCGCGTTCCACTCTGTCATCCACGTCCCCTACTCCACAGGGAAGGATCACCTGTACTCTTTCCACATCATACTTTCTGAAAGCCTGATGGATCTTTCCAAATGTCTGATACCGTTCTGGTAGCTTAGTCGAAAGCCGATTCTCTTTCGGAACCATACCGCGTCCACGCTCGTCTCCTTGGGACTTGCTCTGTCCCCTACTTCTGCTTCCACTCTCTCATCCCCGTCCGCAATGCACCACGGAAGGATCAGCTGAACTCTTACCACATCACTTTTCTCTCAGCCTCTTGGCTTTTTCTCAGCTGTCTGAGTCGGATCTGTTAGCTAGGACGACAGCCGATTGTCTTTCTCAACCGAACCGCATCGCGATAACCTTCTTCGTCCTGGGCATGCCCGCTATGTCTCCTTCCATTCTGTCATCCACGTCCCAGAGGCCACACGGAATGATCAGCTCTACTATTCCCACATTCCCGTTTCTGGCAGAGTGATGGATCTTTCCCAGATGTCTGAGTCGGATCTGGTAGCTCGGCGGAATCAAATTCTCTTTCGGAACCAAACCGCGTCACGCTTGCCTCTTTGGTCCCTGATACGCCCCCAAATTCTCGATCCACTCTGTTATCCACAACCCCTATGTCACACGGAAGGATCTGCTGTACTCTTTACACATCACCACTTCTGTCAACCTGATGGATCTTTCCCCAGATGTCTGAGTCGGATCTCCTTGCTCGGCCGCAAGCCGATTCTCTTTCTCAATGAAACCACGTGCACGCCCTCGCCTCCTTCAGCCCCGTGGAGGTGCCAGAGTGACTCTCTCTTCCGGCCTCAAAAGTCAAAAAGCTTCTTCATTGTAAGACAGCAGCTTAAGAGGCCCGTACCCTCACATGGCTCCTTGGCCCTGACTCACTTCTGAAGCCGGTATGTGCGAATATTACTCGATACCATTTTGGAGAAGCCAAACTCTCTGCCAGAACAGCACCACTCAAAAGCCTCCTCTTCTGACCGGTAACCAAGCAGCATCTCTAGACAGGAGTGAGCATTCGCATGGAGCACCGTCGCCCAAGCGTTCTAAGAGCGGCACGCAGGGGCCTCGGGTGGACCAATGGTTGCTGAGTGACGTCAGAAGTCACTAGGTAGATTGAAAGTTCGTTCTCATTGGCTATTTGTTGCCATGGCTATACATCAGTTCTCTCCTAACTTGTTCCTGACTCCGCCCCCTACTTCGCGATAACTCTGTCATCCACTTCCCCTACTCCACAGGGAAGGATCAGCTGTACTCTTTCTACATCATCTTTTCTGGAAGCCTGATGGACCTTTCCAGATGACTGAGTCCGTTCTGGTAGCTCAGCAGAAAGCGATTCCCTTTCTCAACCAAACCGAGTCAGCACTCGCCTCCTTGGGCCTGGATCCGCCCCCTACTTCTCCTTCCACTCTCTCATCCACGTCCCCTATGCACCACTGAAGGATAAGGTGAACGCTTTCCACATCACCCTTTCTGGCCACAAGATGGATCTTTCCCAAGATGTCTGAGTCAGATCTGGTAGCTCGGCCAAAATCCGATTCTCTTTCTCAACCGAACCGCGTCGTGATCGTCTCCTTAGTCCTGGCTCCACCTCCTACGTCGCCTTCCATTCTGTCATCCACGTCCAATATGCCACACGGAAGGATCAGCTGTACTCTTTCCACATCACCCTTTCTGGCAACCTGATGGATCTTTCCCAAGATGACTGAGTCGGATCGCCTTGCTCGGCCGAAAGCTGATTCTCTATCTCAACCAAACCGTGTCTGCGCTCGCCTCCCGTAGCCTGGTGGAGTGATTCTCTCTTCTGCCCTAAAAAGTCAAAAAGCTTCTTCATTCTAAGATAGCAGCTTCAGAGGCCCGTCCCCTCACCTGGCCTCTTGGCCCTTACCCACTTCTGAAGCCGGTATGAGCAAGTATTACTCCATACGATTTTGGAGAAGCCAACTTATCTGCCACAACAGCACCACTTAAAAGACTCCCGTTAGGGCCGGCCCATGGCTCACTGGGGAGAGTGCGGTGTTGATAACACCAAGGCCCCGGGTTCGGATCCCATATAGGGATGGCCGGTTTGCTCACTGGCTGAGCATGGTGCTGACGACACCAAGCCAAGGGTTGAGATTCCCTTACCGGTCATCTTTTTATAAAAAAAAAAAAAAGCCTCCCGTTGGAACCGGAAACCAAGCAGCAGGTATAAACAGGAGTGAGCATTCGCACCAAGCCTTGGCGCCCAAGCTTCTAAGAGAGCACGTTCAGGGGCCTCTCGTGGACCAGTGGTTGCCGAGTGACGTCAGGATTCACTAGGTGGATTGAAAGTTCGTTCTCATTGGCTCTTTGTTGCCTTGGCTATACATAAATTCAATCCTAAGCTTGGCCCTGGCTCCACCTCCTGGTTCGCGTTAACTCTGTTATCCAGTTCCCCTACTCCACAGGTAAGGATCAGCTGTACTCTTTCCACATCACCCTTTCTGGCAGCCTAATGGTTCTTTCCAGATGTCTGAGTCGGTTCTGGTAGCTTAGCCGAAAGCCGATTCTCTTTCGGGACCAAACCGCGTCTGCACTGGCCTCCTTGGTCCTGGCTCCACCCCCTACTTCTACTTCCATTCTGTCATCCACATCCCTTACGAAACACGGAATGATCAGCTCTACTATTCCCACATCACCCTTTCAGTCAGCCTGATCGCTTTTTCCCAGATGTCTGAGTCGGATCTGGTAGGGAGGCTGAAAGCCGATTCTCTTTCTCAACCAAACCGCGTCTGCGCTTGCCTCCTGTAGCCTGGTGGAGGTGCCCGAGAGTGACTCGCTCTTCTGTCCTCAAAAGTCAAAAAGCTTCTTCATTGTAAGACAGCAGCTTCAGAGGCTCGTCCCCTCACCTGCACCCTTGGCCCTTACA
>NW_007738603.1:69109-71514 GCF_000696425.1 Galeopterus variegatus | reverse complement strand
CTTTCTTTTTTAAAAATGACCGGTAGGGGGATCTTAACCCTTGACTTGGTGTTTTCAGCACCACGCTCTCCCAAGTAAGCCACAGGCCGGCCCTCCATTTGATTTTGAACAAAGGTGACAAGACAATTCAATAGGGAAATACAGTTTTTCAACAAGTGACAGTGCGATATCTGGATAACCACATGCAAATATAGGAAGAAAATATAGGACTAAATCTTTGTGACCTTGGATTAGGCAATCATTTCTTAGACACTCCACCAAAAGCACAAGCAACAAAACAAACAATAGATTGAACTTTATCAAAACAAAAAAACTTTTGTGTTGTAAAGGACACCACCAAAAAATTGAAGAGATAGAATGGGAGAAAATATTTGCAGATCATATATCTGATAAGGAACTTGTATCCAGAATGTGGATACAACTCTAACAACTCAAAAATAAAAAGACAAATAATCCAGTTTTAAAATGGGCAAAGGATTTGAACAGATATTCTCCAAAGAAGATGTCAAATTATCCAATAAGCCCATGAAAAGATGCTCAACAACTTTAGTCATTAGGGAAATGCAAATCAAAATAAGATACCACTTCACACCCACTAAGGTGGCAGGAAGGAATTCGACCTAACAGAAGGCGAATCAGAACTCGTAATAACTTCGTATAGCATACATTATTATAAAGTGGTACAACCACTTTGGGAAACAGTCTGGGCAGTTTCTCAAATGATTAAACTCAGAGTTTAAACAACATGACCCAGCAATTCTGCTCCTACATTTATCACCAAGACAAATTAAAGCATATGTTTACACAAAAACTTATACACGAATGTTCTTAGCAGGATTATCTATAATAGCGACAAAGTGAAAACAACCCAAATGTCTATCAACTGATGAATGATAAACAAAATGCGGTGTATCCATATAATCGACTATCCAGCCATAAAAAGGAATGAAGCATTAATATAAGCTACAGCATGGATAAACCTTGAGAACATCATGTTAGCTGAAAGAAGTCAGACAAAAAAGCCACATATGATACGATTCCATTTATATGAGATGTCCAGAATAGGCAAATCTATAGATTTGACAGGAAGTAGACTGGAGACAGAAAGTAGATTAGTGGTTGCCAGCAGTTGAGAGAGAGGGAATGGGGAGTGACTGCTAAAGGGTACCAAGCTTTTTTTTTAGGGTGACACAATATTCTTTAATAAGATAGTGGCGATGGTTGCATAACTCTGTGAATATTCTAAAAAACCACTGAATTGGGGCTAGCCCGTGGCTCACTCGGGAGAGTGTGGTGCTGATAACACCAAGTCCATGGGCTCCGATCATTATAAAAAACAAACAAACAAACAAACAAACAATCAAACAAACAAACAAGAAACCTCCACTGAATTGTACACTTAATAGGGGTGAATTTGATGGTATATAGATTACATTTCAACGGATATTTTAAAAATTAGTCTGGGGGTGGCTGGTTAGCTCGCTTGGTAGAGCGTGGTGCTAAGTACACCAAGGTCAAGTGTTTGGATCCCCATAATTTTTTTTTTGTTGGCCTGCTGCCAAAAAAATGTATAAAAAATAAAAAATAAAATATTACACTCTGCAAATGCTGGTAAGTTTCCAATAAAGGCTATACATTCTTGTTGCTAGTGGCAGTTTAAATCAGCACACCTGATTTCAATACACGAGTTTCCCTATACAACAATGTGGAGCTATCTTCCTCAGTTTGAGGCTTTCCTTCTCCCATCCTTCAGTAAGAAACACATAGGAATAGGCGTGGCCTGATTTACAAGGCATATGGGAGGTGATTCAAAGAATTTTCAGCCCCCAGAACTTGATGTATCATGGGAATTATACACCCCACGCACTTTCTTTTAACTTACATTCCTTAATGTTGTTTCAAAACATGTACTTAACAAATAATACGCTCTATGGATTTCATTTTGATAGTTAAGTCACTTCACGGTCTTCAATAAAATGCTTTCTGGGCCGGCCCGTGGCTCACTCGGGAGAGTGTGGTGCTGAGAACACCAAGTCAAGGTTTAAGATCCCCTTACCGGTCATCTTTTAAAAAAATAAAAGAAAATAATTAAATAAATAAAATAAAGTGCTTTCTAAGGAGAATTCTAAAGGCATGAAACAACAGCGAAAGTTTTGTTTATGTTTAGCTGCACCGATACACGGTTTGGGCACTCGAACCCAGCAACATTTCTCCGTCCCACCTTCTAAGGAATGTATGGAGGGAGGAAAGCCTAGCATCATCGCTGGCAGGAGATCTCAGGCCCAGCCATGGAGAGCCCAGAAACGTGTGCTTTCTCCCTCATCCACCTCGCCTCCTCCCCACCGGCCTTCACTGCCTGGCTCCGCCCCCTACTTCTCGTTCCACTCTGTCATCCACAACCCCTA
>NW_007738603.1:64012-68776 GCF_000696425.1 Galeopterus variegatus | reverse complement strand
TCCACTCTGTCATCCACAACCCCTAAGCCACACGGAATGATCAGCTCTACTATTCCCTCATCACCCATTCTGGCCACCAGATGGATCTTTCCCAAGATGTCTGAGTCGGATCTGGTAGTTCGGCCGCAAGCCGATTCTCTTTCTCAACCGATCCAAGTCGCGATCTCCTCCTTCGTCCTGTCTCCACCCCCTAAGTCTCCTTCCAGTCTGTCATCCACGTCCCGTACGCCACAGGGAAGGATCAGCTCTACTATTGCCACATCACCCTTTCTTGCAGCCTGATGGATCTTTCCCAGATGCCTGAGTCGGATCTGGTAGCTCGGCGGAATCAAATTCTCTTTCCGAACCCAAGGGCGTCTGCGCTCGCGTCCTTGGCCCCTGATCCGCCCCCTTCTCCGTGATCCACTCTGTCATCCACAACCCCTAAGCCACACGGAATGATCAGCTCTACTATTCCCTCATCACCCATTCTGGACAGCAGATGGATCTTTCCCGAGATGCCTGAATCGGATTTGGTAGATTGGCCCAATCAGATTCCCTTTCTCAACCAAACCGCGTTCGCTCTCACCTCCTGCAGCCTGGTGGAGGTGCCCGAGAGTGACTCTCTCTTCTGCCCTCAAAAGTCAAAAAGCTTCTTCAGTGTAAGACAGCAGCTTCAGAGGCCAGTCCCCTCACTTGGCCCCTTGGCCCTTACCCACTTCTGAAGCAGGTATGAGCGAATATTACTCGATTCGATTTTGGAGAAGCCAACCTCTCTGCAACAAGAGCACCACTCAAAAGCCTCCCGTTGGGACAGGTAACTAAGCAGCAGGTCTACACACGAGTGAGCATTCGGACCGAGCCCTGGCGCGCAAGCGTTCTAACAGGACGCGTGCACATACGATTTTGGAGAAGCCAACCTCTGCCACAACAGCACCACTCAAAAGCCTCCCGTTGGGACCGGTAACCTAGCAGCAGGACTAAACACGATTGAGCATTCGAACCGAGCCCTGGAGCCCAGGCGTTCTAAGGGGACGCGTGCAGGGGCCTCTGGTGGACCAATGGTTGCTGAGTGACATCAGCAATCACTAGGTAAATTGAAAGTTAGTTCTCATTGGCTATTTGTTGCCATGGCCACACATCAGTTCTCCCTTACCTTGCGCCTGGCTACGCCCCTTACTTCGCCTTCCACTCTGTCATCCACGTCCCCTACGCAGCACTGAAGGATAAGGAGAACTCTTTCCACATCACCCTTTCTGGCCACCAGATGGATCTTTCCCAAGATGTCTCAGTCGAATCTGGGAGCTCGGCCGAAATCCGACTCTCTTTCTCAACCAAATGGCGCCGCGATCGCCTCCTTGCTCCTGGCTCCGCCCCCTACGTCTCCTTCCCTTCTGTCATCCACGTCCGATACGCCACACGGAACGGTCAGCTCTACTTTTCCCACATCACCCTTTCTGGATACCAGATGGATCTTTCCCAAGATGCCTGAGTCAGATCTGTTAGCTCAGCCGAAAGCCGATTCTATTTCTCAACCGAACTGCGTCGCGATCGCCTCCTTGGACCCTGATCCGCCCCCTATTTCTGGATCCACCCTGTCATCCACAACCCCTATGCCACACGGAATGATCAGCTGTAGTCTTTCTACATCACCCTTTCAGTCAGCCTGATGCCTTTTTCCCTGATGTCTGAGTCGGATCTGGTAGCTCGGACCGAAAGCTTCAGGGTGTGAAGGGAGGGTCTATGAGATCTGCTGCCCGGGGGGGAGCTCAGCTTGCATCTTTGGGGACTGAGAGTCACCTCCAAGTTACTGGGAAGTATGTTTGGAAGCTTCACGGTGTGAACGGGCCTTGGAAGTTGTTATCAATTCCTCAGCTGTCGGGCTGGCCCATGGCTCACTTGGAGAGTGTGGTGCTGATAACACCAAGGCCATGGGTTCAGATCCCTATATAGGGATGGCCGGTTAGCTCACTTGGGACAGCGTAGTGCTACAACACCAAGTCAAGGGTTAAGATCCCCTTGCTGGGCATCTTTCCAAAAAAAAAAATCCACAGCTGAGCTGAGGTTGTGCTTTTTCAAGACCAACATTTGGACACAGAAGTGGTCAAGTATCCTGTCCAAGCCCCTCCCTGAGAGGGTCCTATCTGCAACCACCATCTGTGGCTTGGTCTTGGCTAAACTGCCCGCTCTGCTCTCTTACTCCCAAACCCAGCACCAGCCTCTACGCTTCCTCAGTGCTGGTCATCTGTGAATTCCTGTTGGCCTGAAGGCCCAGATATTCCTTGGTGGTTCCACAGACCACCGAGGTGTCACTGTGTGACAGACTCACATTCTCCCTGGGTCTGCAGTTGCTGCCCTTGATGCTGTTTGGAATGGAGAAGGGTCACTCGCACCTCTTTTATATATTCAGGCAAGGGTCCCCCCATAGCAAAGTTGCTTGGTCTGGGGTCTCAGCTTAGTGAGAGGATTCTTCCACCTGAGCTGCCCCTGTGGGCTGAGGGGTCAGGTCAGACCATGGTCTCCGTCTTCCACCCTAGCTCACCTCTGTGCTAGATCTCAGCACCAGGCCCCTTCTCTCTCTAGGATCTTAGTTTCTCCCTGTGATCTGACCTCTGACGACAACCCACCCACTTGGCAGACATGTCTACATATTTCTAAAGCCCAGCAGTGGACCAGATGGGGCTCAGTCTTCCGCAAAAAACAGAGGATGCCTGGTCACTCAGGAGAGGGTTCACCTAACGTACATATCAAAATCTCAAACCTGGCCCAGCCAAGACTCTTTCCAAACATTTTATTGTCATTATCACCATCATTACTATCATCATTCTTATTGTATAGTTAAGGAAACTGAGACCCAGAATGGAGAAATGACCTGGCCAAGGCAATGGAAGCTGCATTGTGACAGATGGAAGGTAGCTTATTGCCAGCAGGGAAAGAGGAGAACAAAGGGTGAGGCCTTTGTTCGAGATGTTCCCTCTATGTGGAATGCCTTTCCCCGCACTGTCACACAGGTGAACTCATAGGTATGCTCCAAGACCCAGCTCATCCCCTTCCAGGGTGCCTTTTTAGATACACCGCCCTACAGGACAGAGCCAGACCCCTGTAGCCTCTGGTGTGAGACCAACCTGCCCAGCCTTATTACAGGAACAGGAAGTCTAATTCCTCCCTGAGAGGGAGTGACCCAACCCAGAGCCTGGCTCCTAACAACTGCCCTGGCTGCCCTCAGGTGGACTTATCCCACACTCTGGAGCTTGCTTGAGGCTGGGAGTGCAGAGTGAGAAGCTCAGACCTGAGCCTGCCCTCACTGAGTACCTGGTCCAGTTGGGAGATAATTGGGGAGTTTCCATCACCTGTCTGTGTTTTTCAGGTGATCTCAATATGGGCAGGTCCAGTCGTGACTTCAGAGGCTCTGGGTACCTCCAGGGCCTCTGCTACTACCCATGCTGTCTCTTTCCCAGAACTCTGGCCTGGCTCTTCCCAGCACCAACGCCTGTGCTCAGGCGGAGACCAGGTGTGCCTCCAGCCAGTTACATGGGGACCAGGATGCAGCCCTGTGGTGATGTAGTTCCTGGGGACAGAGGCATGGGTGTGGGTCTGTGAGGCTGGAAAGAGCCAGGAGCCTGGCCACAGCATGGTATGGGGGTCACAGAAGAACAGAAGGAGCATGGGCAGGACGCGCCCCAGCCACATTGCAAGTCATATTGCTCCCAGCCCTGGGGGTGGGGACTTCAGTCAGATCCCACCCCAGGGCGTGGCCCTGGCAAAGGCTGGGCACTAGCTCCTGGGAGCTTGTCCTTGCTCTGCTTCATCACAGAGGTCAATTGAGGAGGTGGGACCAGGCTGGAGGTATGGGACTCTGGCCACCCATCTAGTCAGTTCTGCTGCTCTGAGACCCCTGTGTTGATTCTCGGTGTGCTCCGAGGGTTGCCTGGTCTTCTAAGAGGCCTGGGGCCCATTGCTTCCCATCACTGCTCACCCCATCCAAGAGGAGTTATGGCCTGGCTCAGAGTATTCTCTTTCTTGGGGCCACAGATGGTGCTGGAGATGTGGGCCTGGAGACCAGGATGAAGGGCAGCCTGCATGCTGAACCTCCTTTCCCTCTGCAGGCTCCTCCACACCTGCAGACATGGTCAATGGGAGCTGAGGCCCTGGAGTCTGGTTGGGGGAAGCCTTGTGCACACCAACCAACCCAAGAGGCCACAGTCCAGGCCCAAAGGACAAGAAGGGGATCACGCAGGCGTCTGAGCGAGAGCAGTGCTGGACCCTGTCATCTCACTGTGGGCTGTGCAGCCACAGATTGAAGCCATCGTCTTGCAGAACGCCTCCATTTAGGCCTCCCTTGCTGGCTTTGTTATTTATTGGAATCTCAGTCCCCCCACCTAAATCAGTCCCCTTTACCCCAGCTCCAGCTGCAGTGGAAAGCCCACTCTAGATAGGAGGACACATTCGGGAGGATAGAGGACTTGCAATTTGTTTTTTTTTTTTTCGTTAAATTTTTATTTTGTCAATATACACTGTATATGATTATTATGGCCCATCACCGACACCTCCCTCCCTCCTCCATCTCCCCCCCCGAAGAATGTCCTTTCCGTTTGCTTGTTGTAACATCTTCATGAACGTATAGTTGTTATATCTTCTTCCCCCCCCACCCGGTTTTTTTTTTGTGTGTGAATGTGGGTGAATTAATTTGTTTGTTTTTTTTAGCTCCCACCAATGAGTGAGAACATGTGGAATTTCTTTTTCCCTGCCTGACTGATTTCACTCAATATTATTATCTCAAGGTCC
>NW_007738603.1:61397-62366 GCF_000696425.1 Galeopterus variegatus | reverse complement strand
TAAGCTACAGCATGGATAAACCTCGACAACATCATGTTAGGTGAAAGAAGTCAGACAAAAGCCACATATTATACAATTCCATTTATATGAGATGTCCAGGATAGGCAAATCTATAGATTTGACAGGAAGTAGACTGGAGACAGAAAGTAGATTAGTGGATGCCAGCAGTTGAGAGAGAGGGAATGGGGAGTGACTGCTAAAGGGTACCAAGCTTTTTTTAAGGGTGACACAATATTCTGGAATAAGATAGTAGTGATGGTTGCATAACTCTGTGAATATACTAAAAAACCACTGAATTGGGGCGAGCCTGCGGCTCACTTAGGAGAGTGTGGTGCTGATAACCCCAAGGCCATGGGCTCGGATCATTATAAAAAACAAACAAACAAACAAAGAAACAAACAAACAAACAAAATACCTCCACTGAATTGTACACTTAATAGGGGTGAATTTGATGGTGTATAGATTATATTTCAACTGATATTTTTAAAATTAGTCTGGGAATGGCTGGTTAGCTCGCTTGGTCGAGCGTCGTGCTAAGTACACTAAGGTCAAGTATTTGGATCCCCATACTTTTTTTTTTTTTTTTGGCCAGCTGCAAAAAAAAATAAAAATACACTCTGCAAATGCTGGTTAGATTGCAATAAAAGATCTACACTCCTGTTGCTAGTGACAGTTTAAATCAGCACACCTGATTTAAATACACGTGTTTCCCTATAAAACAATGTGGAGCTATCTTCCTCATGTTGAGGCTTTCCTTCTCCCATCCTTCAGTAAGAAACACAAAGGAATAGGTTTAGCCTGATTGACAATGCATATGGGAGTTGATTCAAAGAATTTTCAGCCCCCAGGACTTGATGTATCATGGGAATTATACACCCCACACACTTTCTTTTAACTTACATTCCTTGAGGGTGTTTCAAAACATGTACTTGACAAATAATACGCTCTATGGACTTCATTTTGATAGTT
>NW_007738603.1:53270-59918 GCF_000696425.1 Galeopterus variegatus | reverse complement strand
TGCCCTCAAAAGTCAATAAGCTTCTTCATGGTAGAAAAGAGCAGCTTCAGAGGCCCGTACCGTCACCTGGCCCCTTGTCCCTTTCCCACTCCTCAAGCCGGTATGAGCGAATATTTCTCGATAGGATTTTGGAGAAGCCAACCTCTCTGCCACAACAGCACCACTCAAAGGTCTTCCGTTGGGACCGGTAACCAAGCAGCAGGTCTAAACACGAGTGAGCATTCGGCTTCATGAGGAGAAAAACCTGTCTTCATTCTCCTGGATTGTAGAAAATTTTCTCGACACGGGGCACCCTGGGGCCTGTGGACTGGCCTACAATCCCACTCTCCACCGACAGCATTGCTTTGTACCCGTTAATCCATCCGTTTTCCTCCCCTGACACTTTCCCTCCCCCACTCCCTGCCACTAGTAACTAATATTCTCCTCTGTACTTCCATGAGAACCACTTTTTGTTTTTGTTTTTTTTTAGATTCCANCCGCCATTTGTAGACCGGAAACACTTACTTTGTCTTCCTTGGGCCGGGCACTTCTTCTGAGGAGAATTCTCTTGCAGCCTAGTGGAGGTGCCCAAGAGTGACTCTCTCTTCTGCCCTCAAAAGTCAAAAAGCTTCTTCATTGTAAGACAGCAGCTTCAGAGGCCCGTACCGTCACCTGGCCCCTTGGCCCTTACCCACTTCTCAAGCCGGTATGAGCGAATATTACTGGATACGATTTTGGAGAAGCCAACCTCTCTGCCACAACAGCACCACTCAAAAGCCTCCCGTTGGGACCGGTAACCACGCAGCAGGACTAAACGCGAGTCACCTCTGTCATTTTTCAATTGGGTTAACTTTTTGTTGTTGAGTTATGTGTTCTTTATATATTACGAATACTAGACCTTTAGCAGATATATAATTTGCAAATATTATCTCCAAGCTGTCTTTTCACTTTATTGACAATATCCTTTGATGCACAAAAGTTTTTAATTTTGATGAAGCCCAATTCATCTACATTTTTTTTGTTGTTGTTGCTTGGACTTTTTGGTGTTATATCTAAGAATCCATGCCAAACCCTGAGTCATGAAGCTTTCTCCTCATGTTTTCTTCTAAGAGTTTCACAGTTTCAGCTTCTATATTTAGGTCTCTGATCTATTTTGGGTTAATTTTTGTATATGGTGTGAGGTGGGGGACCAACTCCTCCTTTTGAATGAGGATATGCAGTTGTCCCAGCACCATTTGTTGAAGAGACTATTCTTTCCCCACTGAACAGTCTTAACACTCTTCTCAAAAACCAATTGGCCACAGATATATGGACTTATTCCTGGACTTTCAATTCTGTTCCACTGGTTTACATGTATATTCTTATGCCCATGGGTTTTTTTGTAGTTTTGTTGTTGAACGTTTGGAATTTTTTATTTGTTGGTTTTTAGTTTGTCATAAAGCATATAAAAACAAATTTGTGATTTATAGTCTTTCTTGTTTTATATTCCTTAAAAATGATGATTTTCTTATAATTAGGTGTGATTCCCGAGGGTATTTTTGACAGCCTTACTGAGATATAATTCACATACCATACAACTCATCCATTCAAAGCATACCATTCAATATTTTTTTAGTATACTCATAGGACTGTGCAACCATCACTACAATATAATTTTAGAACACTTCGATCCTTTAAAAGAAACCCTATTAGCACTCAATCCCCATTCCCATCTCCAACATTCCACCCCCAGTCCTAAATAACTACCTATCTATTTTCTGTCTCTATAAATTTGACTAATCTGAATGTTTCATATGAATAGAATCACATAATATGTGGTCTTTTGTGACTGACATCTTTCACTTAGCTTAATACTCATATTTATGAGGTTCATTTACCTTACAGCATGTATCAGTATTTCATTTTTTAAAATTGCCATTAAGAATAATAAAATAAATTAATATGCCATTGTACAGACACACGTTTAAAATTATTTATTAGCTGATGGACATTTGGATTGTTTCCACTTTTTGGCTATATTTATATAATACTTCTATGAACATGTGTATGTAAGTTTTTAGCAGCGATTTTTTTTTTCCTTTTTGTCTTTTTTCGTGACCGGCAACGGATCGCAACCCTCAGTGTCGCGCCCGTACTGGACCGGGACCGGCAACGGGATCGCAACCCTTGGTGTTGTGCCCGCACCTCGCTCAGCCAGTGAGCCGCTGGTCTGTACGTGGGATCCGAACCCTCGGCGGGAGCGCCACTGCACTCCCAAGTGGTGCACTGTAGCAGTGCGCCACCGGGCCGGCCCTTTAGCAGCGATTTTTATCTTAAAGTCTCATTTTGTCTGATATTAGTATAGCCAATCCAGCCCTGCATGGTATATCTTTCCTATCCTTTTCTTTTCAACCTATTTGTGTCTTTGAATATAAAGTGTGGCTCTTGTAGACATGTAGTTGTAATACATATATATATATTCTGCCAACCTCTGCCTTTTAATAGAAGTGTTTAATTCACTTAATGTAATTACCAATAAGGAAAGATTTACTTCTGCCATTTTGCTATTTGTTTTCTATGTCTTGTCTTTATTGTTTCTTTTTTCCTTCATTACTACCTTCTTCTGTGTTACATAGATAATTCTCAAGTTTGTCATTTCAATTCCCTTGTTATTTTTTACTATTTTCTTAATGGTTGCCTAGGGATTACAGTTAGCCACTTAATTTATAACAATCTAATTTGGATTAATACCAATTTGATTTCAATAGTATACTGCTCCTTTACAGCTGCATTGCCTTCCCAATCCTTTGTATTATTTATATACAAATTACATCTTTATATATGTTATATGCCTTTAAACACAGATTTATAATTATTGCTTTATGTAGTTGTGTTTTATTTATTATTTTTATATTTTTGTCCTCAACACGAGATTATGTTTTATGATGAATATGCTAATTATCCTGACTTGATCATCACACACTGTACACAGGTATTGATATTCAATCCTGTAACCCACAAATATGTATCAATTATTTTTTTTTCTGATTTTATTAATATTATATTTTTACATTCTATGATGTTGCTGTAGAGCAGTTGGGAGGCAGAGGGGAAAGGCGAAGGAAATGGGATGGAAGAAGGAAGGAGGAGGAGGGGTGGGATTGAGGTCTATGGCACCACCCACATTCCCACAGGGGAGACCGGTGGGCTTCCAGCAATGACTTGGTTATTGCCAGGCTGTGTACAGATGTCAAGGGGGTGTGGCAATAGCCCTTGCCCCCCCCCACCCCAGCTCAGGAACCCGGGGCCTTTCTTGATGAGGCTTTCTGGTCGTCACAGGGCTGGCTGAGCATGGGGAGGGGCATGGTCAAGACCCTCGGCCCCTGCCACCCCAGCCTGGGAGGGCGCGGGGTGTCTCCTACTGTAGCTTGGTGCAGGGCTGGTTGCTTGTGCGGGGGGGTTCGGGTGAGCCCAGGGCGCTTCCTGCAGAAGCTCATTGGTCACCACAGGGCTGGCTGTTCATGCGGAGGAGGGGGGAAGGGCCGTGGACAAGGTCCTTGGCCCCACCCCTGCTGCCCCTCGGGAGAGCCTGGGGCTTTCCCTGCAGTGGCTTAGTGGTTGCACTTGTTAGGGGGTTGTGGCCAAGGCCCAAGGCCCCGATCGTAGAGACTGGTTGCAGGTGTTGGCAAGCATTGCTGAGGCCCCGGGCCTTCCCAACTTCCTGGCTTGGTAGCCCAGGGGACTTCCAGTCCTTCTAGGTGTTATAGGTGTTCTTTGTTGAAATGAGATCTTTACTAGTTATCAAACTTTGTCTCTGGTTGTGGGGACTTTGTTTTTTCCTTCAGTTCTGTGTTGGATTATTTGCTGTTCCCACCACTCAAACTCTGCACTAGAACTAATTTGTTGTCCTTTGCTTACTTCTAAAATGGGGGAACTTCCTGTGGGGACCATTACTTGAGCTCTGTAGTTGAGCTAAATTGCTGCTTTGCTGCTGATTCCCTAGGGAAGGCTTTTTGTGCTGCTCAGGTTTTAATAGTTGACTTTATAGGTACTCCCGGATCTGGTGAAATCTAATGCACTGGCCTCTGAGTGGCTCCTTCNACAATCTGATAGTGATATAAATATAAAAATTGTAAAAACACCTATATCAAGCATTCAGATCTCCATACAAGCCAGTCACCAAAAAAAAAGAGAGAGAGAGAGAAATTAAAGAAGACCTACTTAAATGGAATGACATCCCATGTTCATGAGGCAGAAGACTTAATATGGTTAAGATGGCAATACTTCCCAAACTGGTCTACAGATTCAGTGTGATTTCTAACAAAATCTTAGCTGCTTCTTTTTGCAGAAATTGACAAGCGAATCATTTAATTCCGATGGAAATGTAAGGGACTCAGAATACTCAAAACAATTGTCATGAATTGAGTTGTATCTCCACAAAAAAATATGTGGTGTCCTAACTCNTGGCCGGTTAGCTCACTTGGGAGAGCGTGGTGCTACAACACCAAGTCAATGGGTAAGATCCACTTACTAGTCACCTTCTGTAAGTAAGTGAGTAAGTAAGTATGTAAGTAAGTAAGTAAGTAAATAAGTAAGTAAAAGTAAGTAAGTATGTAAGTAAGTGAAGTAAGTATGTAAGTAAGTAATTAAGTGGGTAATAGTAAGTAAGTAAGTATGTAAGTAAGTAAAAGTAAGTAAGTAAATAAGTAAATAAGTAAATAAATTTATGAATGAATGAATGTATGATTGAATGAATAAATAAATAAATAAATAAATAAATAAATACATAAATAAATAAAAATGATGGTCTACAAGTTCGAAATCGAAAAATTGTTATTTCTATACACAACGAACAATCTGATAGTGATATAAATATAAAAATTGTAAAAACACCTACATCAAGAATTCAGATCTCCATACAAGCCAGTCGCCAAAAAAAAAAAAAGAGAGAGAGAGAGAGAGAAATTAAAGAAGACCTAAGTAAATGGAATGACATCCCNTTCATGTCCCCTGCTATTATGGTATTAGTGTCTATTTCCTTCTTTATGTCTATTAGAGTTTGTTTTACAAATCTGGGTGCTCCAACATTGGGTGCATCAGTCCTTTTATCATTATGTAGTGATCCTCATTGTCTCTTTTTATGATTTATAGTTTAAAGTCTATGTTGTCTGTTATGAGAATAGCTACTCCAGCTCGTTTTTCTTTTCTGCTTGCATGGAAGATCTTTTTCCATCCTTTCACTCTTAATCTATGTGAGTCTTTATGGGTGAGGTGGGTCTCTTGTAGGCAGCATATAGTTGGGTCCATCTTTCTTTTTTTTTTTTTTTAAAGGTGACCGGTAAGGGGATCTTAACCCTTGTGTTGGTGTTGTCAGCACCGCGCTCAGCCAGTAAGCGAACCACCCATCCCTATGTGGGATCCGAACCCGTGGCCTTGGTTTTATCAGCACTGCACTTTCCCGAGTGATCCACGGGCCGGCACAGGGTCCATCTTTCTTATCCAGTCAGCCAACCTGTGTCTTTAGATTGTGGAACTTAAACCCTTTACATTAAGAGTTATTATTGAGAGTTATTGATTTATTCCTAGCATTTTATTATTTTTTTGATTGTCTTAGGTGTCATTTGTTCCTTGCTTTCTGTTTTGCTGTTTGTTTTCTGTGTTTGTTGGTTCCTGAGTTTGCCGCTAATGATTTTGTTCATTTGTCTTCTTTTCATGGTTGTCAATGGTCCTGACTTTAAACTATACTACAAAGATATAATAACCAAAACAGCATGGTACTGGTATAAAAACAGAGACATTGATCAATGGAATAGAATAGAGCACCCAGAAATCAACCCATGCACTTACTGCCATTTGATCGTCGACAAAGGCACCAAGCCTATACACTGGGGTCAGGACTGCCTCTTCAGCAAAGGGTGCTGGGATAACTGGATATCCATATGCAGGAGATTGAAACTAGACCCATACCTCTCACCATATACTAAAATCAACTCAAAATGGATTAAGGATTTAAATATACACCCCAAAACAATAAAACTTATTAAAGAAAACATAGGAGAAACCCTTCAGCAAATAGGGCTGGGCACAGACTTCATGAATATGACCCCAAAAGCACAGGCAACCAAAGGAAAAATAAACAAATGGGACTATATCAAACTAAAAAGCTTCTGCACAGCAAAAGAAACAATTAACAGAGCTAAAAGACAACCAACAGAGTGGGAGAAAATATTTGCAAAATACACATCCAACAAAGGACTAATATCCAGAATATATAAAGAACTCAAACAACTTTACAAGAAAAAAACAAGCAACCCAATCAAAAAATGGGCAAAAGAACTAAGTAAGCATTTCTCTAAAGAAGATATGCAAATGGCCAACAGTCATATGAAAAAATGCTCAACATCACTCAGCATCCAGGAAATGCAAATCAAAACCACACTGAGATACCATCTCACCCCAGTTAGGATGGCAAAAATCCAAAAGACACCGAAAGATAAATGCTGGCGTGGCTGCGGAGAAAAAGGAACTCTCTTACACTGTTGGTGGGAATGCACAATGGTGCAACCCCTATGGAAAATGGTTTGGAGGTTCCTCAAACAGCTGAAGATAGACCTACCATACGACCCAGCTATCCCACTCCTGGGAATATATCCAAAGGAATGGAAATCATCAAGTCGAAGGTACACCTGT
>NW_007738603.1:50446-52414 GCF_000696425.1 Galeopterus variegatus | reverse complement strand
AGCGTGGTAGTGACATAAGGATGTCACTTTTCAATAAACCCTTAGTCCAGAAATAAACCCTTAGATTTATGTTCAATTTGATTTTCTTTCTTTCTTTCTTTCTTTTTTTTTAAAAAGAGGACCGGTAGGGGGATCTTAACCCTTGACTTGGTGTTGTCAGCACCACGCTCTCCCAAGTAAGCCACAGGCCGGCCCTCAATTTGATTTTGAACGAAGGTGCCAAGACAATTCAATAGGGAAATACAGTTTTTCAACAAATGACAGTGGGATATCTGGATAACCACATGCAAATACTTAGAAGGAAATATAGGACTAAATCTTTGTGACTTTGGATTAGGCAATCATTTCTTAGACACTCCAGCAAAAGCACAAGCAACAAAACAAACAATAGATTGAACTTCATCAAAACAAAAAACTTTGGTGTTGTAAAGGACACCACCAGGAAAGTGAAGAGATAGAATGGGAGAAACTATTTGCAGATCATATTTCTGATAAGGAACTTGTATCCAGAATGTGGAAAGAACTCTAACAACTCAAAAATAAAAAGACAAATAATCCAATTTTAAAATGGGCAAAGGATTTGAACAGATATTCTCCAAAGAAGATGTCAAAATGGCCAATAAGCACATGAAAAGATGCTCAACAACTTTAGTCATTAGGGAAATGCAAATCAAAATAAGATACCACTTCACACCCACTAAGGTGGCAGGAAGGATTTGGGGAAATTGGAATCTCAAACATTGCTAAAGGGAAATATAAAGTGGTACAGCCACTTTGGGAAACAGTCTGGGCAGTTTCTCAAATGATTAAACTCAGAGTTTAAACCATATGACCCAGCAATTCTGCTGCTACCTTTATCACAAAGAGAAATTAAAGCATATGTTTACAAAAAAACTTATACACGAATGTTCATAGCTAGATTATCCATAATAGCCAAAAAAGTGAAAACAACCCAAATGTCTATCAACTGATGAAACAAAATGCGGTGTATCCATATAACCGATTATCCAGCCATAAAAAGAAATGAAGCATTAATATAAGCTACAGCATGCATAAACCTCGACAACATCATGTTAGGTGAAAGAATTCAGACAGAAAAGCCACATATTATACGATTCCATTTATATGAGATGTCCAGAATCGGCAAATCTCTAGATTTGACAGGAAGTAGACTGGAGACAGAAAGTAGATTAGTGGTTGCCAGCAGTTGAGAGAGAGGGAATGGGGAGTGACTGCTAAAGGGTACCAAGCTTTTTTTTAGGGTGACATAATATTCTGGAATAAGATAGTGTTGATGGTTGCATAACTCTGTGAATATACTAAAAAACCACTGAATTGGGGCGAGCCCGTGGCTCACTTGGGAGAGTGTGGTGTTGATAACATCAAGGCCATGGGCTCGGATCATTACAAAAACAAAGAAACAAAGAAACAAACAAACAAAAAACCTCCACTGAATTGTACACTTAATAGGGGTGAAGGTGATGGTATATCGATTATATTTCAACTGATATTTTAAAAATTAGTCTGTTGCTGGCTGATTAGCTCGCTTGGTAGAGCGTGGTGCTAAGAACACCAAGGTCAAGTATTTGGATCCCCATACTTTTTTTTTTTTTTTCGGCCTACAGAAAAACAAACAAACAAACAACAACAAAAAAAAATACACTCTGCAAATGCTGGTAAGTTTGCAATAAAAGCTATACACTCCTATTGCTAGTGGCAGTTTAAATCAGCACACCTGATTTCAATACACGAGTTTCCCTATACAACANCTCTCTCTCTCTCTCTCTCTCTCTTTCTTTCTTTCTTTCTTTCTTTCTTTCTTTCTTTTTTAAAAGATGACGTGTAGGGGGATCTTAACCCTCGACTTGGTGTTGTCAGCGCCACGCTCTACCAAGTAAGCCACAGGGCGGCCCTCAATTTGATTTTGAACAAAGGTGCCAAGACAATTCAATAGGGAAATACAGTTTT
>NW_007738603.1:47952-49578 GCF_000696425.1 Galeopterus variegatus | reverse complement strand
GAGAGAAGGAATGGGGAGTGACTGCTAAAGGGTGCCAAGTTTTTTTTTTAGGGTGACACAATATTCTGGAATAAGATAGTGGTGATGGTTGCATAACTGTGAGTATACTAAAAAACCACTGAATTGGGGCGAGCCCGTGGCTCACTTGGGAGAGTGTGGTGCTGATAACACCAAGGCCATGGGCTCGGATCATTATAAAAAACAAACAAAAAACCTCCCCTGAATTGTACACTTAATAGGGGTGAATTTGGTGGTATATAGATTATATGTCAACTGATCTTTTAAAAATTAGTCTGGGGCTGGCTGGTTAGCTCGCTTGGTAGAGCGTGGTGCTAAGTACACCAAGGTCAAGTATTTGGACCCCCATATTTTTTTTTTTTTTTGGCCAGCTGCAAAAAAAAAAAAATTACACTCTGCAAATGCTGGTAATTTCCCAATAAAAGCTTTACACTCCTGTTGCTAGTGGCAGTTTAAATCAGCACACCTGATTTAAATACACGAGTTTCCCTATACAACAATGTGGAGCTATCTTCCTCAGGTTGAGGCTTTCCTTCTCCCATCCTTCAGTAAGAAACACATAGGAATAGGTGTAGCCTGACTTACAATGCATATGGGAGTTGATTCAAAGAATTTTCAGCCCCCAGAACTTGATGTATCATGGGAATTATACAAACCACGCACTTTCTTTTAACTTACATTCCTTAATGGTGTTTCAAAACATTTACTTGACAAATAATACGCTGTATGGACTTCATTTTGATAGTTAAGTCACTTCGCGGTCTTCAATAAAGTGCTTTCTGGGCCGGCCCGTGGCTCACTCGAGAGTGTGGTGCTGATAACACCAAGGCCCCGGGTTTGCATCCCGATAAAAAACAAACAAACAAACAAACAAAAAACCTCCACTGAATTGTACAGTTTATAGGGGTGAATTTGATGGTATATAGATTATATGTCAACTGATCTTTTAAAAATTAGTCTGGGGCTGGCTGGTTAGCTCGCTTGATAGAGCATGGTGCTACGTACACCAAGGTCAAGTATTTGGATCCCCAAACTTTTTTTTTTTTTTTTGGCCACTTCAAAAAAGAAAAAAATTACGCTCTGCAAATGCTGGTAAGTTTGCAATAAAAGCTATACACTCCTGTTGCTAGTGGCAGTTTAAATCAGCACACCTGATTTCAATACACGAGTTTCCCTATACAACAATGTGGAGCTATCTTCCTCAGGTTGAGGCTTTCCTTCTCCCATCCTTCAGTAAGAAACACATAGGAATAGGCGTAGCCTGATTTACAATGCATATGGGAGTTGATTCCAAGAATTTTCAGCCCCCAGAACTTGATGTATCATCCTGGCTCCGCCCCCTACTTCTCGTTCCACTCTGTCATCCACAACCCCTACGCCACACCGAAGGATCAGCTGTACTCTTTCCACAGCACCCTTTCTGGCCACCGGATGGATCTTTCCCAAGATGTCTGAGTCGGATCTCCTAGCTCGGACGAAAGCCGATTCTTTCTCAAGCAAACTGCGTCCACACTCGCCTCCTGCAGCCTGGTGGAGGTGCCCGAGACTGACTCACCCTTCTGACCTCAAAATTCAATAAGCTTCTTCATTGTAGAAAAGAGCAGCTTC
>NW_007738603.1:45331-47405 GCF_000696425.1 Galeopterus variegatus | reverse complement strand
GTTCTCATTGGCTATTTGTTGCCATGGCCACACATCAGTTCTCCCTAACCTTGGGCCTGGCTACACCCCATACTTCGCCTTCCACTCTGTCATCCATGTCCCCTACGCAGCACTGAAGGATAAGGAGAACTCTTTCCACATCACCCTTTCTGGCCAGCAGATGGATCTTTCCCAAGATGTCTCAGTCTGATCTGGGAGCTCTGCCTAAAGCCGATTCTCTTTCTCAACCGAACCGCGTCCCCTATCGCATCCTTTGTCCTGGCTCCGCCCCCTACTTCTCCTCCATACTGTCAGACACATCAAATACGCCACACGGAATGTTCAGCTTTACTATTCCCACATCACCCTTTCTGGCAGACTGATGGATCTTTCCCAGATGCCTGAGTCGGATCTGGTAGGTCGGCCAAAAGCCGATTCTCTTTTTCAACCGAACGGCTTCGCGATCGCCTCCTTGGTCCTGGTTCCGCCCCCTACGTCTCCTTCCCTTCTGTCATCCACGTCTGATATGCCACACGGAACGATCAGCTCTACTATTCCCGCATCACCCTTTCTGGACACCATATTTATCTTTCCCTAGATGCCTGAGTCAGATCTGTTAGCTAAGCCGAAAGCCGATTCTCTTTCTCAACCAAACGGCGTCGCGATCGCCTCCATGGACCCTGATCCGCCCTCTATTTATCGATCCACTCTGTCATCCACAACCCCTATACCACACTGAAGGATCAGCTGTACTCTTTCCACATCACCCTTTCTGTCAGCCCGATGCCTTTTTCCCTGATGTCTGAGTCGGATCTGGTAGCTCAGACGGAAAGCTTCAGGGTGTGAAGGGAGGGTCTAAGAGATCTGCTGCCCGGGGGGGGGAGCTCAGGTTGCATCTTTGGGGACTGAGAGTCACCTCCAAGTTACTGGGAAGAATGTTTGGAAGCTTCACGGTGTGAAGGGGTCTTGGACGTTGTTATCAATTCCTCAGCTGTAGGTCTGGCCCATGGCTCACTTGGGGGAGTGCGGTTCTGATAACACCAAGGCCATGGGTTCAGATCCCTATATAGTGATGGCCGGTTAGCTCACTTGGGAGAGCGTGGAGCTACAACACCAAGTCAAGGGTTAAGATCCCCTTGCCGGGCATCTTTAAAAAAAAAAATCCACAGCTGAGCTGAGGTTGTGCTTTTTCAAGACCAACATTTGGACACAGAAGTGGTCAAGGACCCTGTCCAAGCACCTCCCTGAGAGGGTCCTATCTGCAACCACCATCTGTGGCTTGGTCTTGGCTACACTGCCCGCTCTGCCCTCTTACTCTCAACCCCAGCACCAGCCTCTAGGCTTCCTCAGTGCTGGTCATCTGTGAATCCCTGTTGGCCTGAATTCCCAGATATTCCTTGGTGGTTCCACAAACCACCGAGGTGTCAATGTGTGACAGACAAACATTCTCCCTGGGTCTGCAGTTGCTGCCCTTGATGCTGTTTGGAATGGAGATGGGTCACTCCCCCCTATTTTATATATTCAGGCAAGGGTCCCCCCATAGCAGAGTTGCTTGTTCTGGGGTCTCGGCTTAATGAAAGGATTCTTCCACCTGAGCTGCCCCTGTGGGCTGAGGGGTCAGGTCAGACCATCGTCTCCATTTTCCACCCTAGCTCACCTCTGTGCTAGATCTCAGCCCAAGGCCCCTTCTCTCTCTAGAATCTTGGTTTCTCCCTGTGATCTGACCTCTGACGACACCCCACCCACTTGTCAGACATGTCTACATATTTCTAAAGCCAGCAGTGGACCAGATGGGGCTCAGTCTTCCCAAAAAAACAGAGGATGCCAGGTCACTCAGGAGAGGGGTCACCTAATGCTACATATCAAAATCTCAAACCTGGCCCAGCCAAGACTCATTCCAACCATTTTATTGTCAGTATCACCATCATTACTATCATCATTCTTATTGTATATTTAAGGAAACTGAGACCCAGAATGGAGAAATGACCTGGCCAAGGCAATGGAAGCAGCATTGTGACAGATGGAAGGTAGCTAATCGCCAGCAGGGAAAGAGGAGAACAAAGGGTGAGGCCTTTGCTCATGATGTTCCCTCTAT
>NW_007738603.1:43792-45144 GCF_000696425.1 Galeopterus variegatus | reverse complement strand
TATCGCCAGCAGGGAAAGAGGAGAACAAAGGGTGAGGCCTTTGATCATGATGTTCCCTCTATGTGCAATGCTTTTCCCCGCACTGTCACGTAGGTGAACTCATAGGTATGCTCCAAGACCCAGCTCATCCCCTTCCAGGGTGTCTTTTTAGATACACCACCCTACAGGACAGAGCCAGACCCCTGTAGCCTCTTGTGTGAGACCAACCTCCCCAGCCTTATTAGAAGAACAGGAAGTCTAAGTCCTCCCTGAGAGGGAGGGACCCAACCCAGAGCCTGGCTCCTAACGACTGCACTGGCTGCCCACAGGTGGACTTATCCCACATTCTGGAGCTAGCCTGAGGCTGGGAGTGCAGAGTGAGAAGCTCAGACCTGAGCCTGCCCTCACTGAGTACCTGGTCCAGTTGGGAGATAATTGGGGAGTTTCCATCACCTGTCTGTGTTTTTTAGGTGATCCCAATGTGGGCAGTCCCAGTCGTGACTTCAGAAGCTCTGGGTAACTCCAGGGCCTCTGCTGCAACCCATGCTGTCTCTTTCCCAGAACTCTGGCCTGGCTCTTCCCAGCACCACCACCTTGGCTGAAGCCGAGACCCAGGTGTGCCTCCAGCCAGTTACATGGGAACAGGATGCAGCCCTTTGGTGATGTAGGTCCTGGGGACAGAGGCATGGGTGCGGGTCTGTGAGGCAGGAAAGGGCCAGGAGCCTGGCCACAGCATGATATGGGGGTCACAGAAGAACAGAATAAGCATGAGCAGGACTTGCCCCAGCCACATTGCAAGTCATATTGCTCCCAGCCCTGGGGGTGGTGACTTCAGTCAGATCCGACCCCAGGGGGTGGCCCTCGCAAAGGCTGGGAACTAGCTCTTGGGAGCTTGTCCTGGCTCTGCTTCATCACAGAGGTCACTTGAGGAGGTGGGACCAGGCAGGGGGTATAGGACTCTGGCCACCCATCTAGTCAGTCTTGCTGCTCTGAGACCCCTGTGTTGAATCTGGGTCTGCTCCGAGGGTTGCCTGGTCTTCTAGGAGGCCTGGGGCCCATTGCTTCCCATCACTGCTCACCCCATCCAAGAGGAGTTATGGCCTGGCTCAGAGTCTTCTCTTTCTTGGGGCCGCAGATGGTGCTGGAGACGTGGGCCTGGAGACCAGGATGAAGGGCAGCCTGCATGCTGACCCTCCTTGGGAAGGGGCTCGATGCAGCCTTTCCCTCTGCAGGCTCCTCCACACCTGCAGACATGGTCAATGGGAGCTGGGGGAAGCCTTGTGCACACCAACCATCCCCAGAGGCCACAGTCCAGGCCCAAAGGACAAGAAGGGGCTCACGCAGGCGTCTGAGCGTAAGCAGTGCTGGACCCT
>NW_007738603.1:42041-42955 GCF_000696425.1 Galeopterus variegatus | reverse complement strand
GGAGCCTCTGCTAGGACCTTGTCCCACAGGCTCGGTCCACATGTGCATGTCTGATCCTGCAGCGCCCCCTGGTGTTCACACGCTCACACTGCTCACACTGCCCTTCCTGTGGTCCTGCCACATGGAGGCTCCCTGGGTCCACCAGTTCCCTGCAGGGCCACACCCCTCTGAGTCNAGGCTGAGTCCCTTTGCCCCTCTGTGATAAGTGTCATTATCTGGTTAACTATGTTCCCACAAGTCAGTAAAGGTTTCTGGAGTGAATAAGGAAATGAGATATGTTTGGAACGGGAGGGATTCCAGCACAGGCCAAGGTCTGGCAGGGAATGGTGGGGATGCTGAGGCTGGAGCAGGGTCAGAGAGTTGGTGGGAAGTAAGGCTGGAGGGATAGCTCCAGGCCAGCCCAGGTCCAAGGAAGCCAGGNGCTCGGCCCCCTACTTCGTGATAACTCTGTCATTCTCTTCCGCTACTCCACAGGGAAGGATCAGCTGTCCTCTTTCCACATCACCCTTTCTGGCCACCAGATGGATCTTTCCCAAGATGTCTGAGTCGGATCTTATAGCTCTGCCGAAAGCCAATTCACTTTCTCAACCGAACCGCGTCGCGATCGCCTCCTTGGTCCTAGCTCCGCCCCCCGCGTCTCCTTCCATTCTGTCATCCACGTCCCATGCGCCCCATGGAATGATCAGCTCTACTATTTCCACATCACCCTTTCTGGCAGACTGATGGATCTTTCCCCAGTTGTCTGAGTCGGGTCTCCCAGCTCGGCCGAAAGCCGATTCTCTTTCTCAACCAAACCGCGTCCGCGATCACGTCCTGCAGGCTGGTGGAGGTGCCCGAGAGTGACTCTCTCTTGTGCCCTCAAAAGTCAAAAAGCTTCTTCATTGTAAGACAGCAGCTTCAGAGGCCCGTACCCT
>NW_007738603.1:40973-41852 GCF_000696425.1 Galeopterus variegatus | reverse complement strand
TCACAGTTGTTTCTGTTTTCAAGGAGGGAAGGAAACCTTTCATCGACATTAAGTCTAAGACCTCAAATTGAAACCTGTCCTGTTGCTCAGACTGGCAGGTTAAGAGGACATTTTTAAGGATAAAAGGGTTCTGTGAGACAACAGAAAGTGTCTGCAACATAACAGGTATTCAGGTTATGCATGAAGAATAGGTGGACTGACTGAATAAGTAAATAGAGTTGACGGGTTCAATAATTTTAATGAAAAATTCGTAAAGTTATGCAATACTATTGCATTACTGGTTAAACTTTGTATGTTTGCTTTTTCTTTCCAAAACTATACAAACAAAATGATTAACCTATAGTTGTCTGCTTAAATGAGATACACCTGTACACAGCACAAACATACGTGTCGAACCAGACGTGTACACAATAAAGTCTACATGCACGGAGATAACATTTCCCTTTACTTCGGATGTGGCCGCAAATTGGCAGAACATACAGATCCACAGAAAAAAACAACTATCGAAAGTGGGGAATTCTTTTGATTTGTGCAAGATTCACATTCCTACACTTCCCCATGATAATCTCCTTCCAAGGAATGACTTGCTGAAACCGTTATCCAAGTTAAAACACACACACGAAAAAGGACAACGGAATTTCACTTTGAATTCAAATGTCCAGAAATAACTGCGCATTCATTTTAGCTCTCGGGTACATATTTTCGGCTAACTTAAGACCATAACCTGTTTGTGCATGTGTTTCAGCAAGCTTCGTTCTCACTTAAGATACCAAAGTACGTCTTCAGCTGTCTACATACAGCTGTATCTATCCCGACTTCAAAGGTCACACACCATTCCATCCCACATATGCAGTGCAGTTTATTTACTATATATATATA
>NW_007738603.1:39353-40344 GCF_000696425.1 Galeopterus variegatus | reverse complement strand
TCTTAAAGTCACCCCAACAGTCAAAGATAGCATGCGTTACTCAAAAAATTTTAAATCTCCATATTTTTACTGGCCTGAAGTAAAAAGGATACATTTTAAAAGAGCTCGATTTTCAGCACAGCAATTGCAGAAAATGCTATGCCAATGGCAATATGCAAGAAGTGGAGAGGTCTCCATAAGGGGAGTGAATCACTTTCTTTGGCTAAAGCTTTTTACATGGATATTTAGTAAACATCTAGTTGGCTGGAAAATTTACACTGTGCTCATATGAATAAGAAGAATAGAGTGAACGCCTGCACCAGTGATGACAACAGCCCTCCGAGGCAATCGATTCCTGGTGACTACGAGTCCTGGGCACAGCATTCCACACTAGGCAGATTGGCCCAGGTCTCGAGAGCCAGCCAGTATGGCACTCTCTCACTTTTACACATGCAACTTTAAGTTGACAGTGTAGGGGCAATGTGGCTTACCAGAGTCTAGGGCATTGCCCTGGAGACTTCTATAGGCTTTGTTTTCAAGTATCAAGATTGCATAAGTCTCTCATACAGCAAGCAAATGACTCTCCTGGGAATTGATTCCAAAGGAATAAGTGAGAGGACAAAAGCTGTGGGCATGAAGATGTTCACTGCACTATTAGTTTCAGTGGGAAAAACTAGAAGCTGTCCAAATGCCAAAATGAACAGTATAATGGGACCGTCCCTTCGTGGAAGGTTTTGCAGCCACTAAAAGCAATTGCTGTGAAGATGGGTAGGAGAGTGAGAAAGATATAACATGATACTCAGGAGGAAAACCTGATATTGAGACTCTTGTGAAGAGTTCCATGCACCTGGAAGGGATAGGAAGGCACTTGGACCAGGAGTCCCCAGTGGCTTGATGTTGTCCAAAACTTGAGAGTCTTAGGGAGTCAGTCTCTCAGGCACAGAGACACACTAATTGGTCTCACAGAGCCTGATGTACAAACCAGACACCAAGGCATGAATATTCTGTGAAT
>NW_007738603.1:33576-37666 GCF_000696425.1 Galeopterus variegatus | reverse complement strand
GTTGGTGGGAAGTAAGGCTGGAGGGATAGCTCCAGGCCAGCCCAGGTCCAAGGAAGCCAGGCCAGGGCATGTAAACATTAGCAGGAACTCTGTGAGTAGTTGTTTAAGTAGACAATGGCTGAGCTGTGTTTTTCTTAGGACACAGGAGAGACAGGGAAGGAGGCCCTAGAGTTTGTGGTTGAGAAAATCTCTCCTAGCCACAGTGAGGGGATGGCATGGGGAGGCTGGGAGGCTGATGCTGATGTCCAGACAAGAGCCAACGTGCCCACGCTGAGGTTCCTGAATCATCTCGGACCCAATGGTTAAGATGCCCAGCCACTCCTCCACCTCAGCTAAGGTCTGGGGCCAGGTGAGGGCACTGACCCAGCCTTCCAAGTCCCTCTCACATCTGCCCCTTCCTCCCCACCACCTGGCACTAAAGACCCCACCCTGGGGAAGGGGTTAAAGATGGTCTCCTCAGGGGTGGCCTTCTCTGGGTAGCCATCCCTGACTTCCCACCATCTGGGAGGTAGNCTTTGTGAAAATGAAGATGGGTGACCTTGAGCAAGTCCCTCAAAACTTTCTGAACCTCAGCTTTCTCACCTATCAAATGGGAATAACAGGAGTGCTCAGTTCACAGGGCTCTGCTGATGATGTCAATGTGGGAGAAGACAGGCTGGGACAGGGCCTTGAAGGGCACAGGTGCCAGAGGACACACACCCTAGGAATGAGCTGTCCAAACTCGTGATTGTTGATACCCAGAAGGAAGGGCACAGAGTGGAACTGCCTCTACCGCAGGAGCTCCTTGGAACTTTAGGGAAGAAAGGTGCCATCAACAGTGTAGGAAGTGACATTAAGTTTCTGCAGGAGAAAGCGAGGCAGGAGGCCCCCACCCAGTAAGGACCAAGCCTCAAAGAATGAGACCCCAAGGGCCACTGAGCTGTGTGCCTGGGTGGCTGAGCCTTGAGGGAAAGTGAGAGGATGGAGATTACCAGGGTTAGGGGACCCAGGGGGAATCAGAAGACCAGGCAACTGGTGCTTCGAAGCAGGTCTCTTTCCTAGAAGACAGGCCCTGTGCTTGGGACTGGTGGTGGCCCTCCATACCTGCCCCCAGGCAAGGTTGGGCCCTCATTCCCTTTCCNGGTAGGCATACCAACTTCTTGGTAAGGACCAGCTCCTCTCCTTCCTTCTGCTGAAGGCACTGCAACATCTCAGCCATGGAGTTGGAGCTGAAGGTGAAGTCATCTGCAATGTTCTGGGGACAGATGAAAGTGTCGTGCCTCCCTCTCAGCCACCCACCCCTGCCTTCCAGCCCCCTGCCTCCCCTAGAGAGTGGATGCACCTGTAGAACAGTTGGGCGATGATGTCACAGACCAGGACCTGAGACTGGCCAGAGACCTGCTGCCACCCCTTAGAAGCTTGTCCTGCCCACCAACATGGGTGGTCCCCAGGGACCCTGGTGTTCCCCATTACACCATACTGTCATTATCTGTATGGGAGGCTGAGTCCCTTTGCCCCTCTGTGATAAGTGTCATTATCTGGTTAACTATGTTCCCACANTCTCCTCAGGGGTGGCCTTCTCTGGGTAGCCATCCCTGACTTCCCACCATCTGGGAGGTAGCAGTTGTTTCCTCTGAGCCCCCCATAGGTAGGCATTCTTCCTTCATCCCAGTGGCTCCCTCTCTGCCAACAGGGAGCTCCCTACTGGCGCCACCCCACTCAGAGATCCCAGAGCCAGTACAGGGAAGGGTATGGGAGGTACACATGGAGTAATAGAGTGAAGGAAATGCACACCTGAGCCAGAGGCCTTGGGTTAGACACCAGCATCCCTGAGATGGTGAAGACCCCACTGTGTGCTATGGCTGTGTGGAACAGCCCCCAGCAATTGGGGACAGGACCTGGTGCAGCAGAGAAGGCAAATGACTGAGAGGAGGGCAGGGATCTGGGAGGTCTGAGGCCACAGGAGCCCTCCCAGCCCCTGCCAGCATTGCTAGTCCCCGTGACAACTCACCAGGGTAGAGACAATGTAGGCACCAGCAGATCCGCCAAAGATGGTGACACAGTTGAGGTTACCTCCAAAGAGGGTGATGTTCCCCTGCAGAGTGGGAGCCAGTGCAGAGTGGATCCCACATCTAGGAAGCCTTGGCTGCTTGATGTGTCTTGTCCTCAGTGCTGGGGCAGAGTGGGGCAGTGGTTGGTACAGGTGGGCTCCCCTGACAGATTTTCCTTGGCCTTTGCAGGTTTGCTTTGAATCAGCCACCAGGATGCTGGACCTTCCTCTGCTGCCAAAGTCAGGCCTGGCTATGAGCCACGCTTGGCATCTGCAGGCCCAACCTGGCTGGCTCTCACGTGGCTGCCAGAGTCTGTTGCTCTCTGCCCCCACACCCGGCTGGGACCCTGGCCCCAGCCAAGGAGTCAATACCCTCTGCCCAAGGGACCAAGTTCACTGTACAATTCTGGCTTTGGCTGGGTCCCTCCCCCAGGGTGGATCCTCAGGGAGCACCCTTCTCTGCCCCAGATAGCATGGCAGAGGAGCCCTACACAGTCAGGCTCTGGACTGCCCCCCCAAGATCCCCAGTTCCTCTCATGAGCTAGCCTCTCCTCAGTGCAAGCAGTGTCCTTGTGTGCCTGCCAGCTCACCAGAAGAAGCCGAGGATACCAAGGTGGTACTGGCCTGTGACCACTACCACATTGCAGTAGGCAGGCAGGGCTGATCCAGCCTGGGAGGTGGCAGTGCCAACCATCAGAAAGCCTCCGTGGGTCCATACCATGATCTGCAGAGATGGCCATGGGGCAGTGACCCTGATTCCTGGGACCCCATCTACCCACCTACCAGCACAGGGCATTCTTGGGACCTGTATTAGTCTGTTTATGTTGTTTATAACAAAATACCAGAAACTGAGTGATTTATAAAGAAAAATGAAATTTATTGCTTACAGTTTCTTTTTTTTCTTTTTTTTTTTTTTAAGATGACCAGTAAGGGGATCTTAACCCTTGACTTGGTGTTGTCAGCACCACGCTCACCCAGTGAGCAACCGGCCATCCCTATATGGGATCCGAACCCGTGGCCTTGGTGTTATCAGCACCGCACTCTCCCGAGTGAGCCACGGGCCGGCCCACCACCAGATGGACTTTGGGATTCCTAGCCTCAGAAACTGTAAGCAATAGGGGCCGGCCTGTGGCTCACTCGGGAGAGTGCGGTGCTGATAACACCAAGGCCACGGGTTCGGATCCCATATAGGGATGGCCGGTTGCTCACTGGGTGAGCGTGGTGCTGACAACACCAAGTCAAGGGTTAAGATCCCCTTACCGGTCATCTTTTAAAAAAAAAAAAAAAAAAAAGTCCATCTGGTGTTGGTGACAGTGACCCAGGGGTCTCATATTGCAAAATGGTGGAAGCAGAGAGAGCAAGAGAGAACGAGACAGACTCTCCTCTTCTTTTAAAGCCCTCAGAACCATGCCACTGACCACCATTTTTAATCCATTCACCTCTTCAATCCTCCACCTTTCAATTACCATAATAGGATTTCCCACCCTCTGAACAGTCACAGTGGGAGCTGTCTAATACATAAAACTTGGGAGACACAATTCAAGCTCCAATGAGTTTTGGGGGGACATAATTCAGTCCACTATAGGACTTCTGGAGTGGGTGGGGCTGGCCAGGTGGACAGGACCAACCAGACTGGGCTGCGCACAGGCTTTGCAGTCCCTGCAGCGGCCTCTCTGCAGGCAGATGTTGAGGAGCAGGCAGTCCTCCAAAATAGAGAAGAGCTAATACTTTCTTTAAAAAAAAAAAAAAAAAGATGACCAGTAAGGGGATCTTACCCTTTGGCTTGGTGTTGTCAGCACCACTCTCAGCAGCCTTGGTGTTATCAGCACCGCACTCTCCTGAGTGAGCCATGGGCTGGTCCTAGAGCTGATACTTTCTGTTGAACATAAGTCTGCTGTGGTTCATTCTCTCCACATCCTGCAGGCACCTGCAGTATAAGAAAAGCCCGAGTGCCAGCTGATCAACACACGAACCCTGGCAGCTGGACCCTTGTTAATCTGCCACCTCCACAGGGGCTACTCACAATGGGGGAACAGTACTGGCATCCCGCACACCCTCCCA
>NW_007738603.1:31219-32007 GCF_000696425.1 Galeopterus variegatus | reverse complement strand
ATCCTTGCTTTGGATGGAAACTTTAAAGGCTCATGCCCATGTTTTCCCCTTGATCCTTGTGCCTCCTGACCCAGCCAGTGCTTCCGTGTGGCCTTGCATGTGTCTCCTTCTAGAGAACTGTGAATAAACTTCTTCCTTAGTGACAGTTACCTGCACATCTGCTCATCTTACCTTATCTGGTTAAAACAAATCCTGAGTCCCCTTAAAACATAAGGACAATCACGTGCCCTGGCAGGGTTGATCTGGGGATCACACAAGACAGCAGGGGCAGAACCCAGAGAGGTTGCACATGCCCTGGCATTCTTCCAAACTGGACCCCTTTGCTGAGCAAGCTGCCCACTCCTTCTGTCCCTACCTCACTCTTGCCCCCTCCCCAAGAAGTCCTCCTGCCAATCCAGAAGCTCCTACTGCTGCAGGCCCAGCAGGTGTGTCTTACCAGTGGGTGTGGCAGGGGACATCAAGAGCAGACAGGCCATCCAGACCAGGACACAACCCAGCTCTTACCACTGTCCCCATGCTCTTCACAACTGACTGTGAGCAGAAACTGCAGAAGGAATGACCTTTGGCTCCACCAGTCTCTAAAGGGCTATGTTGTAAAACCTCCGTGGACTGCATCATCTGGATGATGACCCCAGGACCCAATGCCTCATGCCCAGGCTGACCCAGGAGCAGAGCTGGATGAGTGCCCTGCAGAGGTCTGGATGATGTGACAACCCACCACCCCCACCCCGTGTTTAAATCCCAGCTCTCCTGACTTGGTGACTTCCATGAGACCCTGTGCACTCACC
>NW_007738603.1:28559-29257 GCF_000696425.1 Galeopterus variegatus | reverse complement strand
CCGTGGCCTTGGTGTTATCAGCACCACACTCTCCCGAGTGAGCCACGGGCCGGCCCAGGGGTGACATTCTCTTTGCGGCCCACTCTGTTGGAGGATTATCAAGTGACATGGCAGAAGCAAGACACTGTCCCCAAGCGCCCCTGAGGCTCCTTGGCAGGGGAAGCTGAGGTCTGCGGTTGGAGATGGGCGTGGGGGAAGGAAGACCTGGCGTTGACCTTGTACAGGTTACTTCACAGCTTGGGCCTAGCTTTATCATCTGCCAAACAGGATGATAAGAGGACCCACATTGCAGGGTTGAAGTGAAGTTACATGTGTGTGGAACCAGAACCTGTGGAAGCCAATCCTTGCCTCAGGGGTCTCTCAGGGAATCTGCGTCCCTGCTGGCTTGGGAGACCAAAAGTGAGGGCAAGACTCACCTCTGGGCCTCAGTGTCAGGAATATGGCTGGGTTGGGAGGATGGGTGGATACCTGCTGGCTCAGTCAGAGAGAGGGTGAGGGTCATGCCTAGACGAGGTTCCAGATTCCCTTCCGGGGTTCCAGCTGGCACCCAGAGGTGGAGAGAAAGGCCTTAGGATGGCATTTTCTTTCTGCAAAATTAACCAATGCAGCTTCCTGAGTCTTTCTTGGTAGCTTCCATTGGGTGGGGAGAGGCCTCTGTTCTTCCCTTGTCCACCTTCCCCTCCTTGTTGCCATCATGA
>NW_007738603.1:26368-27358 GCF_000696425.1 Galeopterus variegatus | reverse complement strand
TCCCAGCTCTGGGATCCACTCAAGGCTACCAGGCCAGGTCCCCTCCCACCTCCTCAGTGCTGTCTCTTCTGCACCCTCAGCTGCTGCTGCATCCCTCCCATCCACTGCAAACTCGTCTCCCAGGTAAAACTCATCTTCAGCTACTGCCCCATTCTTCTGCTTGGTTTACAGCAAAACAAAAATCATCCTCATTTGCTGTCTCCACTTTCTCTCCTTCCAGTCTCTCCCAAAAGTGTTTCCCTGGCCTTCACCCAATCAACAAGGCCTGTTATTGAGCCAGTGTCTCCCATCCAATTCATTCTGGTCCAAGCCATTGTCCCAGGCNGAGACAGTTTGGCATTTTCTTTTAAAGTTAAACACACACTTGCCATATGACCCAGCAATTCCACTCTCAGGTGTTTACCCAAAAGAAATGAAAGCATGTGTTCACACAAAGACTTGTCTGAAAATGTCTATAGCAACTTTATTAAAAATGGGTAGAATATGGAAATCACTCCAATGTGCATAGGCTGGTGAATGGATAAAATAGGGTATATCCATACATGGAATATCTCTCAGCAATAAAAGGAAAAAACTACTAGTTGAATCTCTAAAACATTACTCTAAGTGGCAGAAGCCAGTCACTAATGATTCCATACAGATGATATTCTAGAACAGGCAAAATGTAGCAACAGAAAGCAATTTGGTGGTTGCCTGGGAACATGGGTCAGGTCAACAATTGACTGCAAAAGAGGCGGTAAAGGGGGTATGAGGTAACATTTTAGAGTGACAGAAGCATTTTTAGAGTGACAGAAGCATTCCAAAACTTAGAGTGATGGTGGTTGCTTGTCTTATACATTCACCCAAAGTTATCAAACTATACACCTAAAATGGGTGAATTTAATTGCAAAGTAAGTTATTCCACAATAAAGCTGTTAAAAAATAAGATGGCTAGGGCCGGCCCATGGCTCACTCGGGAGAGTGCGGTGCTGATAACACCAAGGCCCCGGG
>NW_007738603.1:23858-24877 GCF_000696425.1 Galeopterus variegatus | reverse complement strand
AATAATAAGATGGCTATCAGAAGCCAAAAAAATAGTCCTGAGAACCCACTTTGTGAAAGCATACTAAGCATCTCAGGACTGAAAAACACAGAGGCATGCATGCAGCAGGTGCTCAATAAAGCTTTCAGGATGTAGGGGAAGCATTACGCACCAGTCAGCTTTCACTACCGGGAAAGTCCCTCCCCTCTCCCCAGTTCCAGTCAGCCCAGGTTTAGTGATATCCTTGTCTGCCACGTGTTGGCCAGAGTGGGCAATGCAGGAATCTTCGTCTTTCACCCAAACGTTATGAGGCCATGTGGTTGGGGTTATATGCCGTGGATGGAAAGGAGGACTTTCCTTTTGGGAATGCTGGTGCCCCGAGAGGGCAGCTGGGTCAGAGGTAGGGGCATAGGGGGAATCCGGGAGTCTATGGTACGAGGGATACAGCCTCATAATGACAGAGAGAAAATGCTTTGATGGAACAAAGAAGCAGATTGAGCACAATTTGGCACCTTGCACACTGAGATAAAATAAGAAAGAGGGTCTTTTTGGGCAGGGGGAGAAAAGTTTAGAGACAACAATGAGATAAGCAGGAAAAGTAATCACATGGATGCTCATGGTGAGACCCGAGATGCTCAGGGGTTCAAGAGATTGGTAAGGGGGAATCTGAAGGGCAAGAGGATACCTTCGTGGACAGAGAGGCTCTTGGGAGCCAGAGGACAGGAGTACCTGGACTTTCTGACCGCTCCAATTTCCGGACGCATCGCACAGACAAACATCTTCGCAGATATGCTATGACCATGTAAGCTTGGGCCCCATAGGGTCTCAGAACCATGGAAAGTAAGTGCGACTGAGACAGCCACTGTGGAACCTGCCTGGCTCTACTGGCCACCACAGGGCCCACCCAGGATTAAGCAGCCTATGGATAAGCCTGCTTCTCACAAAAATGCAGTCAGTCACCTCCCCAGGACACAGGTGAGTGGCGGGGTTGTTTTAAATGCCAGTGATAGGGGCCGGCCCGGTGGCGCACTGCTACAGTG
>NW_007738603.1:21209-22256 GCF_000696425.1 Galeopterus variegatus | reverse complement strand
TTACACATATAAAAACACATGGGACTTGCTGAGAGGTGGAGATGGGCTTCTGACTCCCAGGCGTGGACAACATTCCCAAAAGCACCTCCCTGAAAGTGGGGGAAACCTGGGAGCTCTGAGGAGAGGAGAGAGAGGGTGGGAAGAAGGTGGAGGCAGGGAAGTGGGGATGGGGCCCAGGCCCCAGTGGGGTGTTGGGAAGGTGGGCTTCTACTGGGGTTTGCCCATCCATAGCTTTGAGAGAGGATTTCTTTATTTCTTTCTTTATTTTTTTAAAAGATGACCGGTAAGGGGATCTTAACCCTGGACATGGTGTTGTCAGCACCACGCTCTCCCAAGTGAGCAAACCAGCCATCTCTATATAGGGATCTGAACTTGTGGCCTTGGTATCATCAGCACCACACTCTCCCAAGTGAGCCACGGGCTGGCCCAAGGGAGGATTTCTTCAGTGTCTAACAAGAGAGGACTCACGGCAGGCTTAGCAATTAACATCTTGCAGTAGGTGTTTAATAAACTTCCTGAATGGACGGATGGTAGAATTAATGGAGGGCTGTATGTAAGAACGAATCAACCATGGCTATTCAGTGGGGGGGGGTCTGGGCACANTTCTTCTCAGCCTCCATTAGCTCCTGGATCTTCTGGGGTATGGTCTTTGTCCAGAACTGGATCCTGCGGGCCCTCAGGGCCTGGCCCACTGCAGGCTGTATATTCAGCTGCAGATATCGCTCCTCCTGGTCAAACACGGGCCAGTGGGGCAGACCCTCACCATTGGGGTTCCTGTAGACATGCCCGGCCAGCAGGGAAAGAAGAGGGTCACTGTGAGCCCTGCCAATACCAAACCTGCCGGCCCTGACCGGGTCAGGCCAGGAAGACAAGCAGGCCAGGTGGGCTTGGGGATAGAGGGGGAAGGATTCCAGATATAGCTGGGAAACTGCCTCCCAGTGGTGTCAGCGCCATGGGGTGGGCGTGGGGGGCAGGCAACCTGGTCTGTTTTGTCCCTCACTCTCAGAGGGGGGCTGTGACAGCACCACAGCACTTTGCCCATCCTAC
>NW_007738603.1:15905-20222 GCF_000696425.1 Galeopterus variegatus | reverse complement strand
CGAGCAAAGTTGGCCCAGTACTTCATCACCCTCCTGCTCAGCAGCGCCTCCTCCTCAGTGACTGCAGAGAGGAGGAGGACAAGTGTCCAGTCGGGGCCACCCCAGGCCAGCTGCCCATTCATGCACCACACTCACCATCCCAGGTGTCACTTCTCCCTGGACCCCGCAGGTCTGGACCTCCGCCCCTCCCCCTCCGCCCTCGGGAGCCAGGCCCTCTCCTTGACCCAGCTCCTCACTCTCCCAGACTCTACCTGGCTCATCGCAGGGCCCATTGCTCCTTTTGACTCAGGGAAGCCCTTTGAGGAACAAATACGCCTTTGAAACACACCCCTCTGCACCCAGGCCAGACACCATACTCAGGGTGGGAGAGGTGGAGGCAGCACGTGCCACAGCCTGACGAGCCTTGCATTCTAATCCCAGCTCAGCCTTTTGAGCTCTGAGATCTTGGACACCTGATCCCCATCTCTCTCTGAGTCTCAGTTTCCTCATCTGTGCTGTGAGGGCATCACCCCTCAAGGACCCAGCCAGGGTCTGTCCCACCTCCTGGGGAAGGAGGAAGACTCACTATGGCTGCCCCAGAAGGAGCTTCCGAAGACAAAGAGAACCTCATCGCCATGGTCGGCCTTCACGTGGGGTGGCTTGATGTCCTTGAAGAAGGAGGGACGATGCTGGAACTCATAGAAGTAGACGGGGGCATGGGAACCTAGGGGAGTGACAGGTCATGACAGGGGGCCCCCTCACTTGGAGCTGTCCTGCATCACCCGTGGTGACACAATACCTAGGTCTAAAGCTCACTGGAATCTGGACAATGGGGTGGGGGTGTCCTAGGCTGCAGCAGGGGCAGTGTGGAAACCTGGGATAAATCATGGCCATGGACTTCTGAGCTGGGTGTTCTTGGGCAAGTCACTGAAGACCACAAACCACAGTTTCCTCATCTGTAAAATGAGGGAAATGTCTGTCTCTAGATTAGCCACAAGGATTTACTGAGGTGAGGGACATCAAGTGCCTGGCAACCAGGGGCTCATTAAAGATATAGGTAGGGATCTGGACACCAGAGACTTCTCCTTGGACCCAGGGCTCTGAGCTGCCCCCTTGCCAGTCAGGCCTTAGGTAAGATGTACTCACGCTGAAAATGTGCTACTTGGAGAGCAGGCATCACGAAGATGGCATCCCCCATCATCTCCTGGAACTGGGCTTGGAGGGTCTGAGAGTTCTCGTTGTCCCCGAGGTACTCCTTCATACACAGGTCACCCATTTCAGGAGGCAACATCTACCCCAGGTGGATCAGGAAGAGTGAGGTCAGGCAGGCTGCCAGGGGCAGGGAGGTAGCAGCCTCAGGGATGGGGAGATAGATGGTGGGATGGGGCAGGGAATGGGGGTAAAGGGCCAAGGTCAGGGGTGACCCTACCCACAATCACACACATACTCCAGACTATGCTCATGGGGGTCGCTGCATGGGCAGGCTATCAGGGGGATGGGTTCCCTCTACCTCAGGAGAGGAGGAGCCCCTATCCACTGACACAGGACCCCAGGAGCCTCACCATGTGTGCTAATGTTTTATGCACAACAGCCAGCATGGCTTCTCTGTCCACTTCCTTCTGGGTGAAAATCACGTCCAAGCTCTGAGTGGTGGGGGAGAACCTTTAGTTGGGGGTGCGATGGGCCTGGAGCTATAAAGTCCTGAGGCCCCCTCATTGAATGGGCTCACCAAGCACAAGACACTGGGATCATGGCTGGCCTCACCTCGGGCATCACCCAGCCAAACTCATCGCTGTTGACACCAATGATGCTGGGGATGGGTTGAAAATCACCAGAGGCCAGCAGCTCCTGTGGGTGCCTGGGCAAGAAGGCCCCATCCACCACACCATGGATTAGCTTGAAGGGCTGAGGGGGCATGCAAGGTCAGGAAGCAAAGTCAGTTCCCTGACATTTTCTGACACACTGAGTGCCTTCCACGACTTCCTAGCATATCCCAGTCTGTTCCCACCCTCTGAAGGAGGTCTTATTTGCGGCTTGGCATGCCCTGGTCTCCATTTCCCATCCAGGTGTATGAGAACACCAGGGTGTGGGGATGAGGTAATGTGCCCAGAGACCACAAAGAGCAACCAGGCCTGCCTGCCCCCTGCCTATAACACTCCCCCCCCGCTTCCTCCAAATCAATGTCCATTGAGCCTGACGTTGTTAATAGCCAGAATCTCCTCTTCACTCTTGGCCCGCAGGCAGCCCACCAGGGCCTCGGAGTCCACTAGGTCACAGGCAGACAGGTTGGCCACCATCTGTAAATAGATCAGGTAGGGACTGGCTCATCCTTCCAGGTAGGAGAAAGTGGATTGCCCAGGGTACCGGCAGGGAGCAGGTACACCCCAAATCTCACTGTGTATTGTGTGTGGATAGCTGAAAGTTTCAAACTGTTCCAATGATGGAGTTTTGATGTGTTGTCCCCTCCAAAACTCATGTGGAAATTTGCTCTTCAATGTGGCAGTGTTGGAAACTGATTGAGTCATGGGGCGGATCCCTCATGAGTGGATTAATGCTCTCCCTGGGGGCGGGGGCATTAATGAGTGAGTTCTCGCTCTATTAGTTCCTGAAAGAGCTCATTGCTTAAAAAGACCCTGGCACCTTCTCTCTCTCTCTTGCTTCCTCTCGCCATGTGATCTGCTTGTACCTATCGGCTGCCTGCCACTTTCTGCCATGAGCAGAAGCAGTCTGAGGTCCATGCCAGATGCAGCGGTCTCAGAATCATAAGACAAATAAACCTCTTTTCCTTATAAATTACCCAGTCTCAGGTATTTCTGTTATAGCAACACGAAACGGACTAAAACATCCAACTTTCCCAGTGCTCAGACATCTCAGCCAGAGGGGCCATGCCACCTGATTAGATGGTTCTGACCATGATGGGGGTCCCCAGGGCGGCAGCTTTGCAGGCCACAGAACACACTCAGCCCCTGCAATGGCAGCAGTGTGGGGATTCTGACTCTTGAGCCCCTCAGCAATGCCAGAGCAGGGGGCAGTTTCTGAGGCACCCTGATGGTCCTTGTTATCCTCATTTAACGGTCAGAGCAACGAGGCTCCAAGAGGTGGGAGATGAGGCAGCAGGTCTGGGCCACCGTGGTTAAGGGCACTCACCGTGGAAACTGCATGAGATGAACTGTTGACGAGGCCAGGCACCAGGGCCACACCACTCTGCATGATGGCAGCATGGAAGAGCCCTCGTGACATGGGGGATATGACATGTGAGGACACACTTGTGCCACCTGCAGACCCACCAAAAATGGTGACACGGTCAGGGTTGCCTCCAAAATGGGCGATATTCTGCTGGACCCAGCGTAGTGCAGCCACTTGGTCCAGGTAGCCCCAGTTCCCGGTTGCGTGCTTGTCTCCAGTGCTGAGAAATGTCAGGGACAGGGATCACAGGGCTGTCCTGGCTCTGTGCAACCCCCTAGCACAGCCCTGGCCTGGTCTCACCTGAAGAAGCCCAGGACACCCAGGCGGTACTGGATAGTGACCACTACCACGTCCTCAAAGGCTGCCAGCGCAGAACCATCATACATGGAAGCCATGCCCACAATAAGCCCCCCACCGTGGATCCACACCATCACCTGGGGAAATCAAGGCAGAGGCCAAGTGGCTCCCTCCCAGCCCAATCCCCACCAGGACTGCTACCTAGAGAGGTACTACCCACGTCTTTGGCTCTGTCCACCTGCCCACATAGACAGAACTCCAGCAAGACTTCAAGACCTGGGCCATGGAGCAGGGACCCCAGTTCTACCAGGAAGCCCAGGCCTCCCATAGTTTAGGGTCTACCATATATCCAAGCCTGGCTCCATTACTCCCAGAACCATCGCTGAGGTGGAGAGAAAACGGTATCTCTCTGATTGCCCCACATGAACATTAATCAAAAGTGTCCTCCATTCTCTCTCTCATTTTTTTTTTTTGTTTTTGTTTTTTTTTTTGGGGGGGGGGGGCTGGCCAGTACAGGGATCTGAACCTGTGACCTTGGTGTTATAAGGCTGCACTTTAACCAACTGAGTTAAATGGCCAGCCTAATAAAGTGTCTTCCACTCTCATTGGCACAACAGATAATCCATGGTTGGGATCTCTGATGACCTCAAAGTGCAGCCCACAGGCAACTGAGTGGGACTCCTGGGCACTAGATGGGTGGGTGAGTCCTGGGTCCACCCCAGGGTTACAGCCTCTGACCTCTGGAGCAGCCAAGATCCTGTGACCCTATGCCCAGGGTCAGCTGCCCACCCGGGGTAAGAAGTATTTCTTAGACTGATAGTGACAGGCCTTGCGACACAGTCCACACTGCAATGG
>NW_007738603.1:12219-14442 GCF_000696425.1 Galeopterus variegatus | reverse complement strand
CCAAGTCAAGGGTTAAGATCCCCTTACTGGTCATCTTTAAAAAAAAAAAAAGAAAGAAACTTCCTGCCTGTAACACTGCCCCCTACACCCCCTCTGCCTTCACTGGGCCTGGCTCCAGCCTCCCCCACCAGGCTCACTGAGGTTCCTGGGGGCTTGACCCCATCATTCAGCCAGGAGCTTCACACAAATGGTCACATGCGCTAGATGGAGTGACAGTATCCTTGCTACTGCGTGCTGGGTCACGTGAGGCAGTGGGAGAACTGGGGGAATTGGACAGACAAAGTTCTTGACCTCAAGGATCTCATCCTCTAGGTGGCAAGAAATGACCTAAAGAAAGCGCCCTGCAAACAAGGAGCAGTGGTAGTGAGGAGAGCTATAAGACAGAAGCGCAGCTACGACTAGAACAACATGAAAAGCACAGCCCACCTCCTGCGGTGATCTGAGAGGGAGCAAGTGATTGAAAGTCACCCAGTGGAGAAAGCCAATATTGTTAATGGATAAAGAGTTTCTACAAATGACTGAGAAATATGCCAGCCACACATAGAAAAAAATGGTGTAAGAATATGTTCAGAATAGGCAGTACAAATAAATGGTTCTTAAACAAATGAAAAGCTGTTCACCTCACTGATGGCAAGAGAAATGTACATTGGAATCTGACTGTGATGTCAATGACTTATTTGTCACAAAAAACAACACAATCAGACATCACACGTCTTCTGCTGGCAGTACAGAGCATCACTCAGAAGTAGTCTTGCCAAACAACGAAACAAAGCAAAACCTAAAACCCAAAAATCTGAATCTGATTCAGCCTCTAGAATATAAATACAAGTTTACAGGGCACACAGGCGACAAGAACAGTTAAAAGTCACTACAGGGATGACATCAGCAAAATCCAAACATGGGATCCTCACAACCAAATTAGAAAGAAAATAAAAGAGAGGTAGATGTGGAATCTGCAGATTGAAAGAGACTCAGGAAACACATTAAAAAGACAGATAATAGCAGGTATTGAAGGATATGGAAAAATTGGAAACTTCATCCATTACTGGTGGGAAAGTAAAATGCTACACCTGCTTTGTAAAGCAGTCTTCAAATGATCAAACAGAGAGTTACCATGTGATTCAGCCATTCCACTACGAGGTATAAAACCAAGAGAATTGAAAATATAGGTCCATACAAAAACTTGTATATGCATGTTCATAACAGAATTATCCATGATAGCCAAATGTCCCTCAACTGATGAATGGAATCAACAAAATGTGGTACATCTATATGATTATTCAGCAATAAAAAAGAATGAAGTTCTGATACATGTTAAAACATGGATAAAACTTGAAAACATTAAGAAGCCAGTTACAAAGAACCACTACCATATGATACCATTTATGTGAAATGTCCAGAATTAGCATACCCATAGACACAGAGGGCATGACTGGTGGTGAACTAGGGTTGAGGTTGGGGGTTATGGTTGAGAAGAAATGGGAATTGATATGGTGAACTCTGTGAATATACTAAAAATCATTGAAGTGTATGCTTCAAATAGGTGAATCATATAGTATGTGAATTATATTTTAAATCTTTTATTATAACTAAAGAAACACGGGCCGGCCCGGTGGCGCATTGCTACAGTGCGCCGCTTGGGAGCACGGCGCTGCTCCCGCTGAGGGTTCAGATCCCACATACAGACCGGCTGCTCACTGGCTGAGCGAGGTGCGGGCGCAACACCAAGGGTTGCGATCCCGTTGCCGGTCCCGGTCCGGTACGGGCGCGACACTGAGGGTTGCGATCCGTTGCCGGTCACGAAAAAAGACAAAAATGAAAAAAAAAAAAAAAAAACTAAAGAAACACATTTACTAATGTGCCAAGTATGAACCTTATTTGAATCCTGATTTTTTTTTTTTTTTAAAAAACCTGTACTAATATCATTTAAGAAATAATATGAAGAATTTTTTTTTTTTTTTAAAGATGACCGGTATGGGGATCTTAACCCTTCACTTGGTGTTGACAGCGCCACGCTCTCCCAAGTGAGCAAACCCGCCATTCCGTATATAGGGATCCGAACCCGTGGCCTTGGTGTTATCAGCACCGCACTCTCCCAAGTGAGCACAGGCCGGCCCAATATGAAGAACATTTGACTAGATATTTGATTACATTGAGAATTTATGGTATTGTGGAAATATATATGCTCACACACACAAACACACATATGTATTCCTTTCTTTT
>NW_007738603.1:11143-12007 GCF_000696425.1 Galeopterus variegatus | reverse complement strand
TATATAGGGATCCGAACCCGTGGCCTTGGTGTTATCAGCACCGCACTCTCCCAAGTGAGCACAGGCCGGCCCAATATGAAGAACATTTGACTAGATATTTGATTACATTGAGAATTTATGGTATTGTGGAAATATATATGCTCACACACACAAACACACATATGTATTCCTTTCTTTTAGTAAGACACGATAAAAAATGTACAGATGATATGATGTCTGGGATTTGCTTCAAAATAATAGTGCAAGGAAGAGGTGGCAGTCTGGATAAAAGCAGGTTGTCCCGGTCTTGATCACTGCTGAAGGTGGCTGATGGGTATGTTTTGTTGGTTATACTATCCTCTCTACCTCAAACTGGGCTAGTCCCTTGGTCCTGCGCAGCCCTGGGGCAGCTCAACCTCCTCTGTGTCTCGGGGCACAGGGAAGTGCACAGTCAGGCCCGCATGTCCCCTGCAATTGTTTGCTCTACCAGCTCCCACCTTTCTGGCACCTTCTCTCCCACAGTCTCAGTCTGTACCTCTGCAGAATTTGGCAGATCTGAGCCGGTTCCAAAACAGAAAGTCAAAAACAAACACAGCCTCAGGAAGCTACTGTTACCTTACACCTATCAGATCGACATGGATCAACATGTTTGATGCCATCTGGTGTGGGTGAGGCTGGGGTCAGCAGCTACTCATAGGATCCAGAGAAGACAATTTAGCAATGTCTTTCCAAGTCAAAAAGTCAAAAAAAACCCACTCCTCTCTCCAGTAATATGCTGCCTACACACAATTCCCTGACAGGTGCGATGTCTGTCCATGTAATTCATTGTAACCACTGAAGCCATGCCACAACCCCAAAATAAAAAACAGCATGAAGCATCTTTGA
>NW_007738603.1:7221-9510 GCF_000696425.1 Galeopterus variegatus | reverse complement strand
TGAGGCTGGGCAGACCTTCCTGCTGTACAAGTCCTGGTGATTTCTGAAAGCCTGGTACAGGACAGGTAAGGGAGGAATTTCCTTGATGGTGGGCCACAGGGGAGGGGTGAGTGTGGACTCCTCTTGGGTAGATTAGGCTGGGAAATGGTGAGGGAGATAGTCAGGTTGTACACCAAGGCACTTGTAGGTGAGAGGATCATGGACCTCACACATGCCCCAGGCACACTACCACAAAGCCTGAGACTCATAACGGCCAGGAGAAAGCCTAGCAGGCACAAAGTACCATCACCTTTGCCCTGGACGCCAAGCTGATGCATGGTCAAGAGGTTAATTGGCTATCTCTCAGATCTGGCTGCTTCTCAGATTAGCATTAGCATGTGGTTCCAGGGGCTTCTGTATTCTCCNCAGATCTGGCTGCTTCTCAGATTAGCATTAGCATGTGGTTCCAGGGGCTTCTGTATTCTCCTGGCGTTAGTAACCTTCCCTGGGATCCCTTTGGAGGGGGTCAGGGGACCCCTCTAGCCAGGGGCACCACATAGTCAGAGCCAAATGACAACAGGAAGGTATTACGGTTGTTATTACCCTCTGGCAGCTCCAGCTCAAGACACAAACACAGGAGGAAAGTGTCCCGAATCTCCGTCCCCCGGCCCCACCCCACAAGGCTGCCGACACAGAGCCCCTAGTACTCCGCCCAAAGGTCCTCTTGTGTTTTGGGGCACATCCTGGGTGGTTGGGAGGCTCGGGTGGGGCACACGGTTCCCGCACTATCATCTCCACAGTTCCCACCTCTCTGGCGTCTTCCCTCCCACAGTCTCGAGTTTGCCTCTGCAGAATGTGGCAGAGCCCACCCCAGTTCCTGTCGCCCCCGACAGAGCCTCACCCTGGCCCCGGACGAAGAGAAGCAGGAGCCCACAGGCCAGGGCGCTCAGCCGCGCGCGAAGTCGGTCCAGCCGCATGGTCTGCTCGCGGGGCATGGTCTGCTCGCAGGTCTTCCTTTGCGCTGCGGGCAGGCGGGCGGGCGCGCTGCTTTTCTCGGAGGCTGCCTGGGCCGGTCCTGCCGCGGACGGATGTCTCACCGGTATGAAGTTTGCACTGGGCGGGGAGCAGAAAGGACGCAGGGGATGGGCCAGGGCAAGGTGGGTTGGCAGGAGAGCGGGACGAGCGGGCACAGGTCACGTGGGGAGCCAATGGCTAGCAAGGGCGGCGTGGCCTCTTCTCTTCTGCTCGGGTCCCCTTTGGCCTCCGAGGAAGGGGCTGCGCGGCTTTTGCAGTCCCTCTGCCATACCAAGGATTCTCTTCTCAAACTGGAGTCACTGCATTCACTGTCCTTGTAGTCACAGGTCCGAAGAGGGTGTTGGGGGTGCAGAGGAGGGAGCAATAAGCTGCAATTGNGTAGTCACAGGTCCGAAGAGGGTGTTGGGGGTGCAGAGGAGGGAGCAATAAGCTGCAATTGGAGAAGCCAGGAGGGCTTCTCTGAGGAGGTGCTAGATCAGGATCTCCACAACTGGAGCAATGGAGACAACGTTGTATCCGGGTGAAGGGAACCGCTGGAGCAAAGTCAGAGAGATGGGACTGTGCTGTTCATTTGAAAGCTGCCCCCTGCTTTCCGGACTCAGAGTTCAAGGTCCCTCCTCCACTTAGTCCACGGTCTGGGAGTCCACACGGGTCCCTTCCCTACTCAGTCATGACCCTTCTTTTGAAACGCACACGTGACTGTGGCACTTCTTAAGGACTCCCCTCTGGCCCGTCACTTTCGCTATCATCACCTCTCCCCGACATCGGGTTCACCACTTCTCCACTGGACAATCATTTAAGGAGAGCCCGCTGGTCCCAGCTTGGGGACCCGTCAAGGCACTCCCGGGCCTACGGTGCAGCAGGGGAGGCAGGTGCGTCATCGGGAGATTCCGAAACCCTGAGCCCTGACAAGACAGAGGCAACCAGCCTGGGCCCGGGAGCGCCCGGCCGGCCTGACTGCTCGGAGAAGTGGCGCCGGGCTCCACCTCACGCGGCCTTTAGTGGCCCCTGAGAACCGGCCTTGGCTCTTCGTCCCACCCTCTAAGGGCTCGAGCATCCCAGCGCCGCCGGGGTCCCTCCTCAGAGCCTGAGCTTTCAGCATGTCCCCGGGTTCTAGTGGCCAGCACGGCCAAGTCACCTCGTCCCTCACCGCAGGCGGAGTACGGGCGCCGAATGTCCCTCGCGTGACCCCGTCGCCGCACCACGCCCCCTCCCGTTCTCCGGAAGTGCGCTGTAGGAGCGGAAGTGCCCGGCGGCTATGGTTGGCCTGGGGTC
>NW_007738603.1:5251-5975 GCF_000696425.1 Galeopterus variegatus | reverse complement strand
GTGACGGCGGGCGAGGAGGACGAGGAGGTTCCCGACAGCATCGACGCACGCGAGATCTTCGATATCCGCCTCTGCTGCGCGTGGGGCGCGGTCGCCGGGCTGGGGGTGGAGGGGAGAAGTGATGTTCCGCAGGTGGAGGCGCGGCGTGGGGACCGGGTCTTCCTGGCGGAGGGTTCTGAGGGGGCAAAGGCGCGGAGACCGCTTTCCTTCACTGGCCACATCTTATTCGCTCCATCAACGACCCAGAGCATCCACTGACGCTAGAGGAATTAAACGTAGTAGAGCAAGTCCGGGTGCAGGTAAGTTACTCTCAGCGTCCGAGGGAGACGTTGTTCGGAAGAATCAGAAAGGTTCAGCTGTGCATTAGGGGCTGGAGTTCTGTCAGCTCACGAACAGTTAGTGGGCTGTTTGGGAGGGAGGATTGTTGTGCCCATTTTATGGATGAGGAAACCGAGGCTTCGTAGAAGTTAGACGAACTTGCTCAAACCAACCAACTAAGAAGAGGGGGTTTTTTCTGGAAGGGCCAAGACGCCTGACATCTCCCCCATCCATAACCAGGTGAGCGACCCTGAGAGCACAGTTGCTGTGGCCTTCACGCCCACCATTCCGCACTGCAGTATGGCCACCCTCATTGGCCTGTCCGTCAAGGTCAAGCTTCTGCGCTCCCTTCCCCAGCGTTTCAAGGTCAGTTGGAGCTGTGCCTGGGGGTGAGTGTCTGCTACTG
>NW_007738603.1:2913-3599 GCF_000696425.1 Galeopterus variegatus | reverse complement strand
CCAGACCGGAGTGTGTCAGGCTTCAGTAGTACAGGAGACAGACATGAGCACCCAGGTGGGAGCGGTCTGAAAAAGGCAGGATAGGTGTGGGCTCACGTGTTTGGGGTAGCCTGATCAAGGCTTGGGGTCTTGGAAATGGGGTTACAGGAGGGCCTTGTTGGTGGGGACTTCACCTGTACAGAAGCTCAGAGGTCTGGCTTGCAGCTTGGCCAGAGCCTGGCTTTGACACTGCCCTTCCCACTCCCTCCTTCCCACCCAGTGAACAAGCAGCTTGTGGATAAGGAGTGGGTGGCACCTGCCCTGGAGAACACCCCTGTGCTGGAGGCTGTGAATCAGTGCCTGTCATCACGCTCCTTAGCCTGGCTTTTGACCCCCAGCCTGCACACNAAAGGGCCAGAGACCAGGGGCATGAGTAAGAGGAAGGACAAGCAGGGTGTGCTTGAGGGTCTGGGGTGAGGGCGCAAAAGGGTGGGCACAGGTGGGTGGCTGCTCAGGCTCTGGTTATCTCCCTCCCAGATGGATGTGCACGTTACACTGGGGACTGTGCCTTGGAGCATGTATATAAGTGTAGGCTGGTGGTGAGGGTTTTGGCCTGGGGTCCTAAGTTGTGTGAGGCTTCCCCCTTGCCACAGTGATTTGTGGGGCAAGATTGCGGGGGAGTCTGGGTGAAATTGCCAGAGATTCCA
>NW_007738603.1:0-985 GCF_000696425.1 Galeopterus variegatus | reverse complement strand
CAGGGAGCCTGGGCATTTGGCAAATCTGTTCTTGAGGGCTTGCTGGCAACATTGAGCCTGTTCTGAGTGGGCATTTTGCCGAGGGCTGTACACTTAACTAGCTAGTCTGTTTGTTCTTCAGTAAGCCCTGTGGGGTGGTTGCCATTCTTTATTATCCCCAATATTCAGGTGAGGAAATGGGCTTTTTGTTGTTGTTGTTGTTGTTGTTNTCTGTAATTGTTTGAGGAACCTCCATACCATTTTCCATAAAGGCTGCACCATTTTGCAGTCGGAAATGGGCTTCTTGAATAAATAATTTACTTCTCAAGACTTACAGCTAGGCAATATAGGGGAATCTGAGCAGCTTGTCAGGTGCTGCTCAGCTGGCAGGGGGCGCTGTTGCCTCCATAGAAGGGCCTGTGCTCACCCGCAACCCTCAACTCCTATTGCCATCCCAGCTCCCTCTTAGGAGGGTGTGGCTGTGCCACCTAATGTCAGAGAGGGGGCTCAATCTGACTGCCCAAGATTAGAGAGGTGAAGCCAGCAGCCCATGTCACTCAGAGTTTCTGCGATGTGGGGGAAGTAATGGCAATCACTTGGGACTGCTCTGTGAAGATTTAAAATGGGTCGGATGATCTTCTAGGCATTGTATCCACCATTGCCACAGATGAAGAGGCTGAGTGCTCCAGAGAGGCAGGGTGACCAGCCAGGTAGTCATGCCCCAGGGGGCCTTCCCGAGCTTTAGGCCTTACCATGCGTGTACCTCTGTCCTGACGGTCTCCATGGTGTCTGTGTTCAGGTGGGGGTCATAGGGGAGGCAGGTGTCGCTGAGTCATTCAGCTGGCCCATCCTGGCATCCAGGCCACGGTGAGTGAGGGACACCAAGCTGTTCACACCATACCTGGCATATGAGATAGTCCCCTTGTCAGTCTTGACTGTGTGCCTGGCCCCTGGCAGCCTTTAGGGACACCATCTGTGCAAACTGGGTCAGCACCCAGGGAACTTT
>NW_007738602.1:55482-55939 GCF_000696425.1 Galeopterus variegatus | reverse complement strand
TTTTTTTTTTGCTTTTTTGTGACCGGTAAGGGGATCGCAACCCTTGGCTTGGTGTCGCCGCACCACGCTCAGCCAGTGAGCGCACCGGCCATCCCTATATAGGATCCAAACCCACAGCGGGAGGCTCCCAGTGCCTCACTCTCCCGAGTGAGCCATGGGGTCGGCCCCCATCTAATCAATTCTAATCACTGTTTAGGGATGGGATTGTGTACTCTGACTATTTTAGGTCACTGGTTCTATTCGGGCTCAAAGGACTATTGACTATTTAACCTACTGATTGTTGTTAAGATATGTTGAGGAAGCTGCTTGGTTGTTGTTTAAACATGCTGAGGAAATTGCTGTAGGAAAACATGGGAAAAAGAAAATGTTCGCTAAGGGCAAGCTGTTTGTTGGTGGATTGATTTAGCTGTTCAGAAATTGCATTCTGGAATGTCACATTGTTAATTTTATTGCTTTT
>NW_007738602.1:52448-54663 GCF_000696425.1 Galeopterus variegatus | reverse complement strand
GAGCGCCGCCGCGCTTCCCAAGCGGTGCACTATCCAGTGCGCCACCGGGCCGGCCCTGAATCTATCTTTTAAGAGGAGGTCTAGGTGATCTGAGTGCTTACTGAAGTCCAAGAAGTGTGCTGTGCCCACATTGCTTCTCATCTGTTGCACTGTCTATAGTCAGATTTAATGAGAAGAGTGCCCACACTCTGCCTAGCCCGTCTCACTTGCAAACAGCGGCTACCAGTCACAGTTTAATAATTCCACCTTCCTTACAGAAAGAGAGAGACAGAGAGAGATAAAGGGAGAGAGAATCAGAGAGATACAGAGAAGGAAAGGGAGAGACTGAGAGTGATGAAGAGAGAGGGGAAAAGAGAGAGAGACGAGAGAGACAGAGAGCGAGACAGAGAGAGAAAGGAAGAGAGAATGATGGAGAGAGGGAAGGAAAGAGACACACACAGAGAGATGGAAGAGACAGAGAGAGACAGACAGAGAAGGAGACAGAGACAGAGAGAGTCACTACAATCCAGGTGAATATTGGAGAATGCTTGGAGGACTTCTCAGCTATAAAGAGGAATTTGACCATGAGTCTCTTGGAACAATAAGAATATTTTTAACTTGATAAAGGGCTCCTAAATTCTTCAGGTGGGCCCACAAGATAAGTTCACACAAAACATCTCATTGACGCTCTCTGAGGGCAGCCACCTTCTCTGCCTTGGTCACCACTAAATCCTCAATGCCTGACATAGTACATGGCACATAGAGGTGAGGTCTCTATTTGAGGACACTCTCTCTGGAGTAGTTTCTCGGGAAGTATGAATTCCATACACTGGCTAATAATATTCCTCTGAGGTACCCCCACCACTGGTCATGTCAGAGATGATCCAAACACACAACACAGAGTGATGACCTCCCCCATTGACAAGCACCTCCTGCTGACACTAACCTCTGGACAGGAAAGAAACCATCTACCTTGAGATTACTCTCCTGAAAGTTTAATGCAAACAGCGTTCATGGTGGAATGCTTGCAATGGGAGGATGGAATTCGAGTTTGACTATCCAACCAAATGCTAGGGTTGAGAACAGCCCAGAGCGAAGCCTCAAATAAGCTGTGCAACTTTGGGCACGTAATTTGACCTTGTCGAGAACTCCATTTCCTCGTCTGCAAAAGGGAGAGCATAACATGTCTATGGCTCAGGGCTGGTGGGAGGAGAAAGACTTGGCACAGAGTAGGTACTCCCAAATGTTCCAGGGAGCCAGATGGAAACTTAAATCAAGTGCTGCCGTTCACTAGCTGTGAGAGTGACCTAACTTCCCTGAGCCTCTGTTTCCTCACCTGTAAGCTGACGATAGTGGTATCCACCCACAAGACTGCTGTGAGAATTCATTGAGATGATGTACAAGGCTTGGGGAAGAGTAAGCATTTGATAACTTTTAGCCATTATCATCATCATCACCATCAAAGAATGACAGCAACATGATGCCCTGTCACACATTATCCTCAACATACGGAGAGGGGCTGTGGCCATCCCAGCATTACACGGTCATACGTGGCCCCAGGCCCTTACTCCTCTTCACAGCCTGGAGTCCTTTCCCTTCACAGAGGGCCCGCTTACCTTCTGCTTCTTTGTCTGTCTGGAGCTAAGGGCAAAGATCGAACTGCCTTCTTGCTCTAGGAGCTTCCAGTGATGACTAGGATCCCAGGAACCAGAGATTTCAATCTTTGACTCTGGCTACAAGATGAGATCCCTGAGGACTCAACCCTCAGAGAATTCTGCTCATTACCAACTTTGTGCCTCTGGGCCCCATGTGAAGGCAGATTGGGGTGGGGAGTGTGGAGCCTCGACTTTCCTAGGGGCCGTGGTCCCCACCATATTTCCCTCTTCCTGGGCTTTCCTAACCCCATGTCCCATCTGACCTCCTGTGTCCAGGACATCTGAAAAGAGCTGGATTCTGTCTGTTCCTATCACCCCCATAAGAAATCCACTCTCCTGTCTCTGGCATTCAAGGCTCCCTAAAATTTGCTCCTGCCCACCTTCCCATCCTCATGTCATACTATGTCCTTGCTAGAATTCCCCACTCTCTATGACCACTGGTTATGCCAGGGAAATTTAAATAGGGGCTAAGGTATGTGGGAATGAGGACATGGCCCCGGGTATGTGGATGAGAAGCCCGTGATACACAGCTCCATTTCATCTGGTGACCAATAAAGAGAACTTCGGGAGGATGTGGGAAG
>NW_007738602.1:48089-51978 GCF_000696425.1 Galeopterus variegatus | reverse complement strand
CACTGCAGACCTTCCCAGTGAGGGAAAAACAAACCTGCCCCTGTGGTTCTATGGCAGGTTTACCTGTAATGAGAAAGCATGACAGCAGACTCTAGAACAAGTCCAGGTGGTTTTGGATCCTGGCTCCACCATTTTTCTGCCATGTGATCCTGGGGAAGTTGCTTCGTCTCTCTGTGCCTCAGTTTACTCTCCTATAAAATGGGATAAAAATAGGACCGACTTCATAGGGTTATGGAATGGTTTTGATTAGTTAATCCTTTGAAGTGCTTTGGACCATGCCTGGTCAAAACATTGTAAATATGAACTATTATTACTTATTTTAGCAGCTTTTTGGAGATATAATTCACATACCGTAAAACACACCGAACTTAAAGGGTAAGATTCAGAGGTTTTAGGTACATTCATGAGGTTATGCATCACCACCACTAATCCCAGAACATTTTCATCACCCCCCAAGGAGAAGCTATACCCATTAAACCATCGCTCTCCATTCCTCCCTCCCCAGTCACTGGAAAACACGAAGCAGCTTTCTCTCATTATGGATTTGTCTCTTCTGGATATTTCATATAAATGGAATCATACAGGGGGCAGAGCAAGAAGAGAAGCTATACCCATTAAACCATCACTCTCCATTCCTCCCTCCCCAGCCACTGGAAAACACGAAGCAGCTTTCTCTCGTTATGGATTTGTCTCTTCTGGATATTTCATATAAATGGAATCATACAGGGGGCAGAGCAAGATGGCCTACTGGAAGGAGACATTGCTCTCTCTCCCACAAAGAAAGAGAAGGCAGCAAACATGCAACTGCACTTGGGACGAGAAAAACAAAAGGAGGGAGCAGGAACACATCAAAGGAGTACTGGAGACATGGGTGAGTGCGGAAACTCAGTCGCAAATAAAATGGAAAAATTCTCCCAACCCTGAGTGGAGTTTCTGACCACGGGAAGGTGAGCAGTCAGGTGGCCCAACCCACACGAGAGTCTGCACTGCCCTTGCAGCTGTGCTTGCAGTGTTGGGAACTGCTGCGGGCACGTGCAGCTGTGTTGGCCTGGAGAGGGACACACCTGGATCTCCCCCACGTGCTGGCTCCAGACTGCTGGGTTGGGTTTGGGATTGGGATTAGTCCCAATACCATTGATTTGGCTTTAACCCTGTGCCCTGGGAACAAATGGTCCAGTGCAGTGAGGGTGCCATCCTCAGGACAGAGGAGGTCGGTGTGCACACCCTCCAGACCCTAAAGGCAGCTTATTCAGGTCCAGTGCCCATAGCTGGTGACCCTGCCTACAATGGCAGGACACCCATACAATACTGATAGCCAAGAGGGGGGAGAGAATCCATGAGCCTCTCTCAGGGTTGGCCTCTGTGACCACGTGCCTGATGCTGGGAAATCCTGGAGGTACACATGACTGCATTGACCCGGAGAGGGACACATGCTAAACCGTCTCTACTCCCCAGGCCCCAGGGTTCTGTGCAGGTTGCAGATTTGAGATTGGCCCCAACACCCGAGATCATCCCACTCTGGCCCTGACAGTAGTTTCACTCCCCTGTGGCCACATCATTGCACTGGGTTGCCCACACCCAATTCCATGGAGCATCCTGTGCCCTTCGGAATAGTTGGTTCAGTGCAGCAAGGGAGCCCCTCTCAGGATGGAAGGGATCAGTGTGCACACTTAACAGAGTCAGAAACCTGCCTAATCAGAGCATTTAGCCACTGCTGTAATCCTCATCTTCTTTGGTGAAGTGCTTTTGCAATTCATACAGCCATGAAGAGGTGTGGAGGGTTCGTATGCCTCTCTTGGGCACAGACACACCTGCAGCACTGGTGAGCCCTCCCAGGGCTGCCTGCCCCAGCAAGGGGGTTTCAGAGGGATCTGACATCTCTCTTGGGGGCACAGCAGACCACACAGCCCCAGAAACATCTTGCAGGGCAGCCCACCTAAGCTCAGGAGATCCAGAGTGTCCCAGTAATGCTTAGGGTCATAGGGGCCTGTCCACAACTGCAGCAACCACAGCCAGAGTAGCCACTCCTGCTGAACAGCTATAGAAAACCCCAACATCCCTCTTGGAGATGAAGGGTCCCACCTAAAACTGCTAACAGTAGTTCTTACCCAGAGTGCCCCACTTCAATAGTGGTGCCACAGGCCATCCTAATGTCCCTCCTGAAAGTATATAGCCCCACACACCAATTGAATGACTCCACTCAATATTGCCCACTTCAACAGTGAAGCTACAGAGAACCTCAACACCTCCCCTGGGGGTATAGGGCTCTGCCCAGAGCCTCACTGACACCGCTGAGTCACCCACTCTAACTGAGGGGATGCCAGGCACCCCTATATCCCCCTCAAAGCCTAAGGTTTTAATCCTGACCCCCAGTAATCCCACGCAGGGTCGTCCATTTAAGCCGAGGACCTTAAGATCATCCCAGATCACTTATCAGGGTCATGGGACACTAGCAGGGGTGCCAGTGGGTCTTACCACAGATTCTTTTGTTTTCAATGCTCTTATCTGTAATGGAAACCTTATTCTTCTATTCATTGGCTATTCCCCTCACTGGAAAAAAGAGGAATTCTCCAAAACAATGCTGTCTTGTTTATTGATTTATCCCAGCTCCTAGAAGACTTCTTGGTGTATAGCAGTTGGTCAATAAATATTTTACAAATGCCTGTTTGTGTCTCTTCCTCAACATTTATTGAATTTACTGTATTTTCATTATTTTTTATAATAATTTTACATATCCTGAAGATGAGCTCTTTGTTATATATTTTGCAAATATCATTACCCCTTCTGTAGCCTTCTCTCTCTCTCTTAATATTGTCTTTTGACAAACAGTTGTTCTTAATGTTTATGTGGCTCGTTTTATCAAAAAGCTCAAAACGAGTCAAAACTAATCATTGAGATTAGATGAGCAGAGTGCTGAGCTATGGAAAGGAGGTGGTGTAGTTGGAAAGGACAGAGGGGGAGCTTTGAGGTGCTTCTCCTGTACCCTCTCTTAGCCCAGGTGGTGTCTACATCCCTGTGTTCGCTTTGTGCTAATTTACTGCAATCTGTGCTTGTGATTTGTGCTCATTCCTGTATGAGTGCTGAGCTTCAATAACAAGAGGTAAAATTAAGCATTTTAAGGTCCTCATTATAGAAAATGAAAATACTAGCTATCAACTATTACGGTTGCATGAGCGGACTCTACAATCAGACTTCCCCACTTGCTTGTTTGGGTGAAGGGGTTGAACACGGTGAGTCACGGTTTCCTCTTCTGTAACACTTTTGTAAATTAGGCATTAAGATATTACCTACCTCATAGTCTTGTGGGTGCCTGTGATGACCAAAATAAGTCATGCTTATAAGTGATTAACACAGTCCTGGTTCTTTTCATGTCATCGATACACGTCTGCTAGTACTACTATTTCTGCATGCCTAACCACAGTACTGTATCCCCAGATTTGTGACAGTGCAAATCATTTTGTGAGTGCTCAGTATGTGTCTGCAGAATGAAGGAATGAGTGGGCAAACTACTGTGGCCAGTTACTGAGTGTCTACTTCATACCAGACACCTGTTTTACGTGTTTTACCAACAGTGAACCCATTTGATGAGTCGTGGACAGCACTAAAAATGCAACTGAGCAGAAAGTACCAGCATATCATGATATAAGGATAAGTGGAGTTTCAGATATATGTACATTTGTATCCCTTTCTGCTTATGTCTATGTCCATTTCCATATTTATATCTATGACTACACTGCAATTGATGTCAAAGTCCATATCCATATTAATATCACATCTATACATTTAAAGATATATACAAAGGGAGAGGAGAGAGATATAAGGGGGAGGGGGTAGAGGGAGGAGGAGGAGAAGAGATGCAGTTAAAGAAGACAAAGATCAGAGAGAGAGA
>NW_007738602.1:44478-47592 GCF_000696425.1 Galeopterus variegatus | reverse complement strand
GGGTAGAGGGAGGAGGAGGAGAAGAGATGCAGTTAAAGAAGACAAAGATCAGAGAGAGAGAAAACATAGCACATGGTTAGGATCACATGTGCTGGAGCAGAACTGCCTGAATTTGAGTATCACTCAGCACTTCTCAGCTGTGTGTGTCACTCAACTTACTTGCGCTTTAGTTGTTTCACATGTCAAATGAGGATCACAATAGTGCCTGCTTCACCAGGTTATTCTGCAGCTTGAGTTACATACAGCACATAGTGCACTCATAAAAATGCTCAGCACGGGCCGGCCCGGTGGCGCACTGCTACAGTGCGCCACTTGGGAGCGCGGCAGCGCTCCCGCCAAGGGGTCGGATCCCACATACAGACCGGTTCCCACTCACTGGCTGAGCGAGGTGCGGGAGCAACACAGAGGGTTGCGATCCGTTGCCGGACACGAAAAAAGACCAAAAAAAAAAAAAATGCTCGGCACATAACGATCTATGTACATGTTACCTATTATGTTTGGGTGACAACAAAAAAATGTCTCACATTGGATTGATGGCAAAAAGCCATGAAAGTCCGTGGCTGATATACCTTACTCATTTAATCTTCACAGTGATTCTGTCGACTCAGACTGTGCCCTGTATCAGGCATCTTCACAGTGATTCTGTCGACTCAGACTGTGCCCTGTATCAGGCATGGTAAACCATGATTCACATGCTAAAAGTGGTTTTTACATTTTTAAATGGTTGGGGAAAAAATCAAAAGAAGAATCATATTTTGTGACACGTGAGCATTACATAAAGTGCAAGTTAGTTTAGTGTCCACAGATAAAGTGGTTTTCGGGGGGGGAACACAGGCACACTCGTTCACTTCTGTGTTGTCTGTGGCTGCACTCAGGCGACAGCAGCAGCAGTTTAGCTGCAACAGAGACCCTGCAGCTGGCAACACCGAACATAGTTACAATCTAGATCTTTGTAAAAAATGTTGGCAGACCCTTGACCTGTACTTTACAAAAGATGCACCATGGAGATTCAGAAAAATGGAGTGAAGTGCGCAAGATCACAGAGTAAGCATCAGAACTAGGAGGGACCTGCCAGCTCTGTGTTTCCATCTGGTCTGGTCAGCCCGGCACAGTGCGGGTCCCCCGGAGCCTGGCCAGGGCATAGTGGGCTGCTGCGTGGACCTCGCGGTTTCGAAGGCTGTAGATGAGCGGATTCAAGACGGGCGTAATCACTAAGTAAAAAACAGCCACCAGCTTGTGGCGCTTGGCAGGGAGGGCCCTGGAGGCGCGGGGGCGCAGGTACATGGCGGTCACCGTGCCATAGAAGAGACCCACCACGGCCAGGTGCGAGCCGCAGGTGGACAACGCCTTGAGGCGGCTCTTGGCAGAAGGCAGCTTGCCCACGGCCGCCAGAATCAAGGCGTAGGAGGCGAGGATGAAGGCCAGAGGCAGCAGGAGGACGGGGGTGCCCAAGCCGTAGACCAGCCGGTGGTTGGCAGTCGTGTCCGCGCACGCCGTTCTCAGCACCGCGGGCAGCTCGCAGAAGAAGTGGTCGACCGGGGGCCTCCCGGGGCAGAAGGGCAGGCGCAGGGTGGCCGCCGCGTTGGGCACAGACAACACAAAGCCCAGCGCCCAGGAGGTGGTGGCCAGGGCGACACAGCGCGTGGGCGTCATGATGACCGCGTAGCGCAGGGGTTGGCACACGGCCAGGCAGCGGTCGAGGGCCATGGCGGCCAGGAGGATGGCCTCGCTGCTGCCCAAGGAGATGCCCACGTACAGCTGGGCCCCGCAGCGTGCCAGGGAGAGGCCGGCCCGGCGCGCCACCATGTGCGCCAGAGCCTGCGGCAGCGTGGTGCTCACGTAGGCCGTGTCCAGCAGCGCCAAGTGGGTCAGCAGGCGGTACATGGGCCGGTGCAACCGCTGGTCCAGCGCTATCAGCCCCACTAAGACGCCGTTGCCCAGGACCGTGGCCAGGTAGGCCAGCAGCAGCGCCGTCCACAGCAGGGGCCGCAGGGACCGCGGGGCCCACAGCCCCAGCAGCACGAACTCTGGGGTCCCCGTCGCATTCCCAGCGGCCGCGCCCATCCTGCGTGGTTAAACTCGGTTGTGAGGGTCACGGTAGACACTTCTGGGCTGGGGTGGTGGCGCTGATCCTTTCCCTCTCTCTTTGCTTTCTTTCTTTCTTTCTTTTTTTTATTAAGAATATTCATGAGATACTAAGCTAATTTTCTCTCTTTCCTTACTTTTCGCCTATCCGTTCTCTTTCTCTCTCCCCCCCTCTCTCTCTCTCTCTCTCTCTCTCTCTCTCTCTCTCTCTCTCTCTCTCTCTCTCCATTTTATTTCCCTTCTGCTTCCTCATCCGTCTCCCCTCCAGTTCTTACACCCCTCTCCTCAGCTCTCTGCAATTCCCTGCTTCTCATCCTATCCTTCCCCCTCGCTCTTTATCTTTCATTTCATCCTTCTCCTCCTCTGCCTCTCCTATTTGGAATCAGCTTTATACAAATCATCATAAGACCCTGGGGCCTTAATTCCTTACCACTTGCCATTCAGTCCTTTGGCTGAAAACATCAAGCCTTCCTGGCAGGAGGTGCCGTGTGGCAGAGGACTGTGTGTGCATGTGAGGGTCAAAGAGCCCGTTGTCCTGTGGATTGTGACACTGACACCCAGACGTCAGCCGGGGGGTGGTCTACAGCAGCCAGTGCCACTCTGCTGCCTTCTCTCTCTCCTCTCTCCTCTCACCTCCCCCCTGTGTCCGATTTCTTCCTTCGTCCACTCTCTGTGTCTTCTCCCGCTCTGTGGATCAAGCACTCTTACCCTGAGGCCCATGGTGGTTCCTGCAGACTGCAAGCGCCAAGACTAAATCTTGAGGTGCCTTTGCCTATTTCGCCAGGAGGAGGGTCATTTTCTCATGGAGTTTCGTGACCCAGACAAAAATAAGCAGCAGGAGACGGCACTTCCTTTCTCTCTTCTCATTCCTGGCCCCTCTTTTTTCCTTTCTGCCTCTGGAGTTTCCCTTGCCTCCCCTTGCCAGACTTTGCTCTTGGCTTCTCACAGTTCAGTCATATTCTTCTCTATCTTTCTCTCTCCTTATCCCTCTATTTCTGCCTCCCATGTTTCCCTTCCATTTCTATTTAT
>NW_007738602.1:36546-43959 GCF_000696425.1 Galeopterus variegatus | reverse complement strand
TCTTTCTCTCTCCTTATCCCTCTATTTCTGCCTCCCATGTTTCCCTTCCATTTCTATTTATTCCTGTGTCTTATTTTCTCCCCCCCCCCATCTCCTGCTATAAATCCTCTCATTGGGTCTTTTACTTTCCTTCCTCCCTTGGTCTCTCCATTTCTCTTCTTCTTACCCTTTTCTCACTTCCTTTTACCTTTCTTTGTCTCTACGTCTGTCTCCTTTCTTTGCATCCCTCTCCTAACCTACTTTCCTTCCCTTTTGTCTTCTCTCTCTCCTTTTTCTTTCCTATGACTTTATTGCTCCTTACAGTTCTCACATCTTCGTTATCTCTGCAGATTTCTCTCTAATGATCTCTTTCTCCACCTTCCCTTATACCGTCTCTCTGCCTCATGAGTTTCCTCTCCTCTTACTCATCTTCTCTCCCCTTCATCTCTCATCACCCTTCCCGCCTTTCTCTCTGTCTCTTTCCTCCTCCTTTACCCTTCTTCTCCCTCTTCCTCTCCCTTCTCAGTGCCAGTGGCCAGCTCAGTTCACTGTGGGGGACAGCCAGGCTCAGGACCTCTGGGGTCAGCTCCTGCCTTCTCAGCACCAGAGTCTTAAATGGAAAAGCACAGAGCAGGCAATAAACAGGTGGATGAATCTGGGCCGTTTCTCTACAGGGGAAATCCTCTCCAGGAAGTCTATAGAGAGCACCCACCCTCCAAGAGACCACAGGGTCTGACATTGAAGAGGTGCCCAGTATACATGTGTTATAGGAACAGAGGATAGTGGGGGAGAGTGGGGCCTCTGGGAAGGTGAGTTGTTCTGTAAAGATTCTGCCTCTGTCATTGGAAAATGACAGCCTCTTTGCATCTCAGTTTCCTCATTCGTAAGAAGAATACCATCTCTCTACCTGACTTACAGGCTTGTTTGGAGAATATATTAGTTAACATACATAAAGCCCTTAGAAAAAGTCCTGTCGCTTAGAAAGTGACCTATATATGTAGCTATTATTATTGTTGTTGTTATGACTATTACCATATAATCTATGTTGTTATCTCTACACACCAAGCTGCAACCACTATAGGCCACTTATTCTTAATCTCTTTCGTGTCAGGGCTTCCTTTGAGAAGCCAAGGAAAGACAAAACCTTCCCCCAGAAAATATTCTATGCATAAGANGGTATAATTGAGGTTAGTAGAGGCCGGGAGATGTAGAGGGCAGGGGGGATAGGGATAGGTTGGTTAATGGATACATAATTACAGCTAGATATAAGTTTTTACTGGTCTATAGTAATGCTAGGTGTCTATAATTAATGATAATTCATTGTATATTTTCAAGTGGTAGAAGAAAGGAGTTCAAATGTTTCTAACACAAAGAAATGATCAATATTTCTGGTGATGGATATGCTAATTAGCCTTATTTGATCATCACACAGTGAATATGTGTATCAAAATATTACTCTGCACCCCATAAATATGTACAATTATTACTTGTCAGTTAAAAATAAATACATGAAATATTTTTTAAAACTCAGCAGGATTTCTCATCAAAGAGTGGCAGAAATTTTCTCTAAGAGCCTGAGAATACGTTTCTCACTAAGGAATGGATTAATTTCAGTTGGGAATAAAGATGCTGCTGAAAGCTAAGTCAGGAGCCTGAAGGTCCTCTCTCCTGTCTCTGCATGCTTTGCCTCATTGGAGCATCACCTCTGGATTGTTCTGCCACGTCTGCCTGTCTTACCTCCCTGTCCCAAAACTCAATACTAGTGATTTTCCTAAGCCACATATTGTATCGCATCACAACCCTGCTTGGAAATCTTTGGTGAGTCCCCTTGGCCTCCAGAATGAAGCAGAAATTTCTTAACATTCCTGTGTGGTCTTTCATCACTTGAAATATCTTTCTGACACCCCAGCACCTTCCATTCATGCTTCAGCTTCTATAGACCATGGCACTTAGCTGTTCATTCACTCAATGTGCATTTATTGAGAACCTGCTGAAAAAATATTAGAAACTGTGCTGGACACTGGAGTTCTTTGGAGAAACCGGTATATAATGCTCCCCCTCTCAAGGAATGTATATTGCACTTGGGGAGACAGAACATCAACAAGCAAATTCATAGTTGATCAGTCCTAAGTTTTCAGAGAGCGGCTACTTGATATATGATAGAATGTAATAGGCAGGTGGGTTATTTTAAAACAGGGTGCAGAGAATATGACACGTGTGTCAGTTCCTGAAGATGAAGAGGATCCAGCTGAGTGAAGATTGGGGACAGAGCATTCCAGGTAGAGAGAACAGCAAGGGCAAAGGCCCTGAGGCAGAAATAAGCTTGGTTGGCATAACAGCAGAGGAAGGCCAGTGACTGGAGTGTTGTGAGAAAAGGAAAGGATGATGCCTATGAGGGTGAAGAGGCAGGCAAGGGCTTGGCTATGTAGAAACTAGAAGGCCATGGAGAATGGTAATCAGAGGGTGACATGTTCTGATTTACAAACCCTTTGGCAATCTGAGACAAGTTAGACTGTAGTCTCAGAGTAAATATGGGTTCTGGTCTTATGCATGCACTATGTATACAGTTGTGGGTACGTACAATTTGGGGAATTTCATGAACCCGATGTTAAGAACCCTTGCTATCCACACACACCTTGTAGAAGGAAACTTGGTTTCTTTGACTTACTGCTTTTTTAGGGCCTTGGGGTACCCACAAAATAATATCTCCAACAGGCAGTTGGATACACAAATCTAGACTCAGAGGAGGGATCGTGGCTAGAGACTGAGATTTGAGAGTATCCAGTGCCCTTGGCAGTTAAAAAACAATTGAAGTTTCAGGTGCCGGTGAGTCAAGCAGAAGTGGATGCAGAAGTAGAGTGTGCCTTTGGGTCATAAATGTCTTTAAGGAGGGGAACACAGTCCTCAGAAAAATTGCCCTCCTCCACATACTCGCAAATAATTTTGCACATTGGAATCTCTGAATCACAAAACATCTTACTGCCTACAAAAATCTACAACCTGCCTCAGACTCACCTCCCCACAGAAATCTCTCACCTCCTCCTTCACCACAAGGCAGCCTCAAATCTCCACATGTCCCTATCACAAAGAAATCAGATGCTTCCCCAAGACCAAAGATGGGCAGTATGTCTGAGACTCCCGTGCCTCGGCTCAGAATCTGAGGTGGTGGCAAGATGTCCAAACTGGCTCATTACTGGAGGAGATAAAGTCCTCTAACTGGTTCCTTGGAGATCCCTCTCACAAAAGGACTAAAGGAAGCAATTACCAGACTCCCTGCTCTGATCAGGCCCCAGGCCAGGGCTGTCAGGGCACCAGTCTTGGCTCTTACATGGAACCCTAATTGGCTGTCGCTAATGAGGCTTTAGTGGGGAGATCTTGGCCCCAGATCTCTGACTCTATTGAGCCCCCCTGGGACCCCTGCTTACCCTTTCTGGACGTGAGAATTGAAGGCAGACTGGGAGGAAAGCTACAGAAATCTCTGTCTTTTGTCTTTTCCTCCTTCTCTCCTTTTCCTGCTCTCTTTTTCTTTTTCTTGCTCTTGGATCTCTCTAAATATCTCCCAATTTATTACTCAGAAGTTCTCTTCTCTCTCTCCCTGCCTCCTTTCAGTTTCTCTTCCCTTGTGATCTCTGTATCTTTGCCCCTTGTTATCTAGTCTTTCTCTGCTGTAGTCTCCCCAAATGTCTCTATATGTCTCCCTGCTACCAGATTCGTCTCTCGGTTTCCTTTCTCATTGTGTTTCTGACTCACTCGGTCAGTCTCTGCATCTTTCTAGGTTTCTCCTGCTTTCTGTCTTTGTCTGACTTTCTCTGTTTGCCTCTATTTTTCTGCTAGAATCTCTTTCTTTCTGAATATACTGTTCTCTCTCTTTGACCTCTTCCTATTTTCTCTCTCCTTCTCCCATATGTTTGTCTTTCTTCATTTCTTCTCTATCTTCCTTCAACAGAGTATGATTTTAAGGTCTCCATAAAGCCCACTTATTTAGCAATCAGCACATTTTACATACAGGCACTGGAGAAACAAGCATATGAACATTGTGATGTTCTACTTAGTACCTTCAGGAAACCCAGGGACTGTAACACATTCTGAATGCAGGGATTGGATATGCATTCTCCCTGCTCTGTTTCCTCTGTACCCAGCACTGTACCTAACGTATTTTATATGCTAAGTGATTGTTGAGTGATGGAACAGATGTATAACCAGTCTGTATGTATGCCTGTCAGCTGGGCATGCCGCCAGTTAGGGCCCTTTCTTCTTGTTTATAAAACAATGAAGGTTGGCCTCACTTTGTTTCATACATATGCTTTGAAATCACCTTTGCACAAGATAGATAGCATCGACCACCTCCTGTAGCTGTCAGTGAGTCTATAGTCTCAACATGCCCTTCAGCAGCACAGATAGGTCTTAGTCAATGGTGGAGCTGTATTGATTCTTAAATCGAGGGCTTAGCCAGGGAAATCTCTTCCTGCTTTATGGGTGCAAAGTATAAGTGGTACGGGTTTTAAAGACACAGCCCAAACTCTCAAAGAGTTCATGGCCTGATGGGGAAAGAGGTAAACAGTTGGTTTTATCACTATGAGCAATGAGGAACAAGAGAACTAGAACACCTACTCTGACAGTGTTGAGGAGAAAATTGTTTCAACAATTGCGGATAGTGGTTGGAGAAAATTTCACAAAGAAAGTGATGACTCTCTATTCATTCTAAATCTCATTTGATTTGTTTATAATTATTAAACTAAAACTAATTCCTATTCATTTTAGAAATGCAAAAACAACAACAACAAAAAAAAAAAAAAACCCACCCCAACTATTATTTATTGAATGCCCAGATAGTGAATGGCTGGGGTTTTTAACCTCAGAAATCTACACTGAATCCCTTTTCTGAGAATTCTAAACTTATCCTGTACAACTCCAGTTTTGTGAAAAATTGAAGCCCTACTTTCTACAGAGTATTTTGCTATTCATCTGTTATTCAGTTTATGTATTTGTTATTTGAACAAATAAATGTGTGTATCCTTAAAAAAATAATAATAACTTTTAAACACACACAAATAAGGAAGAGGAAGAGGAGGAGGAAGAGTAAGAGATGATCTGTGGAAGTCCAGGTAACTGGAGCCCAAGCATAATTTCCATAGAAATTCTTTCACTGTGTTAATAATGGGAGGCATCTGGCAAATTTGTGAATCAAACAGACCTGAATTACATATCCTATGAGAATTTAGAGCACAAGAGAAAACTGAATAGCATCAGAGCAATTTAGCTTTGTGTATCAGAAATGTTAAATTTGTGTATCCTTCAAACCAGAAAAACTCTGTCAGGAATTTAACCTCAGACAGCAATTCTCAAATTTTTTCATCTCAGAATCTATTTATACTTTTAAAAATTATTGAGGACCCCCAAATAAATTCCGTTCATATGGTTCTACCTATACTTACCGTGTTATAATTTAAACTGGAAAATTATTGATTTAAATATTTAAAAGAATATTAACAAACTTATTAATTGTGTATCAGAAATGTTAAATTTGTGTATCCTTCAAACCAGAAAAACTCTGTCAGGAATTTAACCTCAGACAGCAATTCTCAAACTTTTTCATCTCAGAATCTATTTATACTTTTAAAAATTATTGAGGACCCCCAAATAAATTCCGTTCATATGGTTCTACCTATACTTACCGTATTATAATTTAAACTGGAAAATTATTGATTTAAATATTTAAAAGAATATTAACAAACTTATTACAGTTGGATAGTTGGATTATCATATCTGTTTCTTAATTCAAATAGTTACAATATTACATCTTACAGTGTCTGGAAACCTCTAGTTTACATTTCTGAGAAAATGAAAAGAAAAAAAGGTAATAAAAATCTCAATTTAAAAAAAAATTATTTTGAGGGCCAACCCCGTGGCTCACTTGGAAGAGTGCGGCGCTGGGTGCGCCGAGGCCGCAGGTTCGGATCCTATATAAGGATGGCTGGTGTGCTCACTGGCTGAGCGCGGTGCAGATGACACCGAGCCAAGGGTTACAATCCCCTTACCGGTCACAAAAAAAAAAAAATTATTTTGAACTGTGGATCCCCTGAAAGGCTCTTAATTCCCCTGAAATCCTTGAACTACATTTTGGGAACCAATTGCCTAAGAGATAAATATATACACAAAACTAAATAAATGAAGATCATCCAAATATCCAAATGAGAGGCTATTAAGTAAAGAAACTGTGGTATATCTACATTACTTTCCTTATTCTATAGAATACTATAAAACAATGAAAAATTTTGTGTGGGGAGAATATTTAGTGAAATGGGAATATATTTGGAACATATTGTAAAATGAAAAAGCTGGTTAGAAAATCATAATCGTCACAATGTTGGCTATATAGTACAGATGTGTATATATGAATATGTATTTATGGATCACATTACTGGAAAGATAAAAGATGAATTGAAGCTTTTCTTGGGTAGAAGAGTTGAAGTATTTTAACGCTTTCTTCATGCAGCTCCTTGACATTTCTAAAATGTTGTACAATATATGTGGACAGAGAAAAAAANAAAAATTTTGTGTGGGGAGAATATTTAGTGAAATGGGAATATATTTGGAACATATTGTAAAATGAAAAAGCTGGTTAGAAAATCATAATCGTCACAATGTTGGCTATATAGTACAGATGTGTATATATGAATATGTATTTATGGATCACATTACTGGAAAGATAAAAGATGAATTGAAGCTTTTCTTGGGTAGAAGAGTTGAAGTATTTTAACGCTTTCTTCATGCAGCTCCTTGACATTTCTAAAATGTTGTACAATATATGTGGACAGAGAAAAAAAATCACTGAAAAGCAATTTGTCAAAACCCAATATCCCAAATATGTCTATTAATTTCAATGCATCTTTATTGAAAACCTACTATGCACCACACACTGTTCTAGATTACTAAATGGGAATATTTCTTTGTGATTCTTTTTGTCCCTGGAATATACGCCAGTAGAAATGTACAAATAAAATACTTTATTTTTAAGTTCTTTGACCTAATTCCTTTCTCTGTGTGGTGTTGCCACCACCCTGATCTATACAGCTACATTCATTTTTTATTTTTATTTTTTCCTTAAGTATGTATTTAAATTTATAAAATATATATTTCTAAAGTCAAAACTAAGCAACAAGGTACATTCGCTGAAGTTTCACTTTCATCCCTGCCCCTCCTTCAATGTGCGACAATTTGAATCTGCCTTGTTTATCCTTATAGTGATTTTTTGAAAATATAAGCAGGAATATATTCATACATGTCTTTGTTTTCTCACCCAAAAGTTGCATAAAATCTTTCACTTTGTAGTATTTTTCTACATACTTTTTTTATTGGTTATGAATATTCATGAGATACAAAGCTGATTGTCACCCCTCATGTCCATGATGTAAGGGCCAGATTCATACTGGC